>NW_028278478.1:0-300000 GCF_059751315.1 Micrasema longulum
TTGCATTTTCAAAATACTTAATGCTTTAAGTGATGTCCCATCTCTGTTGCAATCAATTTCTTTTTATGTTCCCCACCGTGTCACCAGAAGTCAAAATCTGTTTTTTATAAAATCTTCTAAAAGCAACTTTGGTTTTTTATGCCCCAATGTCCAGAATGTGTAGAATAGTTAATTCATCACATGACTTAGAATTGTTTGGGATAGATCTTCCGGCTTTTCGTAGATCTCTTCGCGACTAAACAGTGTGGGATGAAGTTGGATTTGCATGGTTTAGCTCAAAGTTTTAGGTCTTTCGTTTTTTTGAATATATTGTTTTGCCCTTGTTTGTCTTTGCGAAATAGTTTAATGTTCTTTTTGTTCAGTTTCTTGCATTTATGTTACTTCATGTTACTGTTGTAATTGGCTTAGGCCGTAAATATAATAAATAAATAAATATATACGAAAAGATAAAAAAATTAAGTTATTCGTGTTAAATGATGAGGAATGTGGTATCAGATAATATATTTGGAAGGAGAGAGAAAGAAGAACTAGGGAAAGAAAAAAGGGATGAAAATATGTATTTCAGAAAAAGAAAAAAAAACAATAAAACTCAGGGAGTTCAGGATTCTGAGAATGTATAAAAATGTTTCAGGCGTTTCTTGAAAGCGGCTAAAGAAGATGCATTTTTTATATGGAGAGGTAGCTCATTTTAAAGTCTAACAGCTTGGACGGAAAAGTAATAGCTGAAAAATGATGTGTTATGTCGAGGAATGGAAAGTGTTCTCTCCTGAAAAGACCATGATCAGAAAGGTAAATAAAATTATCCGCAAGATATTTTGGAGCACAAGGATTAGGAAAAATATTATAAAGAAGTGAGAGACATTTTAAGTTGATGCGCTGATAAAAATGAAGTCTCTTGAGTTTGGAGCGAAAGTTTGATACATGCTCATATTCACATGTATAAGTACATATCTAATTTGAACTAGATACAGAATCTAACTTTCGATTGTGTTAATTTAATATATAAATACGAGTATGTACTCAAATCTAGCAATGGCAAAGTACAATACACGTTGAAACTAATAACAATACATTTCTCACTTTTTTCCCAACTTTTAAAATTTATTACACACTTTCAATCCGTTTTAGATTTGATAAAATCTATGGATTTAGTTCCCGACATGTAATTTAATAGTGCTGTTATCTGATTCACAAAAACAGAATTGCATAGCTTTGAGATCTACAGCGCTAACATTACCAGCTTTTTCTTCATTTGATTTTATTTTCGCAACTATTTCGTGAGAGTTAAACTACACCTTATCAAGTCTTAAACTGGCTGTCATACATGCATTATTTAACAAAAAATTTAAACATATTCAAAAATTAAAATTTTAATGTCATAAAAAATAAATCTGTTGTCTTTTTATCTTTTTTTGTCATGTCTGTCTTATGCTTAAACCAAATATGTCTTATATACGCGTTTCCATTGGTTTCAAATTAAGACAAATCTGACACTATCCAGTGCAGCTTAAGGCACTAGAAACAGATTGAAGATTTTAATACCACCAACATCACACTGCAAACAAATTTCTTAATTTAAAACCACTCTTAAGACACTACAGAATTGTTTATCCTTGCATATTTTATGGGCGCCATATTTTCCCGCCAAGCTTTGCTAGAAGCGGAAGGAAATTGAAGGATGCCAGAGGATTTCTTTGTTTCAAAACGAGACTGCGTTAAATTTATCTCTTTTACGGAAGCTATTTTTATTCCATTTGCTGAAATATGAACCTAAACAAGACAACATCTTATAACGAGAAAGTTTGTTTTGGACTCAACCCCTTGGTGGGTAATTTAAATAAGGAAAATTTTTGTAATCAAACTTTTTGAGGATTATTTTAAAGAAACGCAATTCAAATAGGAGTGTTTTATTTTTCATCCGCATTATTTTTATCATTTTCATCCCCTTTTTGGGGAAAAGGATAAAATAAAATTATTGCACTACACGCATATTAATGGTAATAATATTGGCTCTGTATCGTTTGGATGGGAAAAAAAGCCTTTTTATTTTTTATTTAAAAAAAATAAAAGCATTCTAATGATGTACCAGAATATTTCGATTTCGGGGCCATTTCAACGAGTTGTATATAACTCACAATTGCGAAAACAGAGTTAAGTTGCGGTGGAGTGAAATTTGAACCTCGGGCCTCTTATCTGTGAGTCCGCAACGCTAGCCACGGGATCACATCCTAATTCGGTACCAAAACTTATTTTCCACATGTACTGGTTACGCCACATTAACTTTTTGTGTGCATGCCCATATACATCGCACATTTGCTAGAATGAGTCGTTCACCTTTATTTGCTACCTACGGGGCCCTGGTTAAGATGTTGCATTTGCCTACCGTGGGTATCGATATTGTCCCGGCCCAGAATAACAACTGAACTGATCGTGTGTACATGTGCCTTTTATATTATCACCGTGATCGCGAATAAGATATATTGCGATAAATAACTATTAAGTCCACTGTGTTGTGTAATCGTCAAGTGCTCCTCCTTCCTGATTTCAAGATCTAATCTGATCCTGACTGCCACGGCAGAAATTCCAGACAATAAAGGTGCCAGAATCCAGAATAAGATTAGTTATTGCAGTCATTGTATTTAGGGTTCCGTGGCAAAGCAAATAAAGGATAACGTATTCCGCGAACCAGCATTTCGAGCGTTCATCTGCTAACGGGTAAGTGACGCGATCGTGTACTAAGTGGAGCAAGTGAACATCGTTTGATGGTTTGTCCCGCGTCTCCACGTTTTACTGAATAAAGCAAATGATCGTCACGGGTGGTCTTCCAGGACGGTGGAAGCCCACAGGTGTAAAGGATAGGCAACTTTTTCTCTCTCTCTTGAAGAATAAGCAGCATGTGTCCAAGCTAGGTCCACCGCCGTACTCTTAAAACGCTCATTATAGAAGGCTGCTGCGTCCATTCTTATGATTAAACGTCGGCGATCACTACAGCAAGAGCATTTCGGTCCTGCGCTACTCATATATTCCGTAGCCAGAACAACTGTTTATTAGAGTAATCGCCATAGTGATTCCTTGGAAAAGATGACCAGAGTGATTTCCCGTTGCTTTCTCTGGTGAAATTTTGATTATAACCGTATTCTTCATTCGCTCGGTCGCGAAGTAATCTAATAATATCTAAAAATAGGTCACATGTGTTTTATTGTTGATAAAGCTACCCAGGCATAAAAAAATATTAAAAAAATAAGACCAAGTATAAAAATTGATAAGCAAAATATTTACTAAGTAGATTCATCAATGTTTGAAAATGTCCAAATGCTTGCAGACTTGCTGGATTTCCTCCCTATGGAGTGATTCACATTTAAATTTATTTCAACAGAGAGAAAAAATACTTTTGAGAAGAGAATATAAAAGTCTAGGCATTTACAAGGCTTATGACCTGTCATTGGCTGGTTTAAGTGGCCATTTTACACACTGTGTAACATTTACCATTCTGTTTATGTTTGAAAATCCACATTTCCTCAACTCTTCCATCCGCTCTTTACTTTACAAAAGTCAACAGATGTAAAAGCTAAGGAAGTGTAGTGTATGCCAGTTGTGTAAAGTCACAGCTTTTCAAAGGGTTGAACAGTTTATTTTTATTTACTGTTTCCACACACTGAAAAAAAGATATTCTTTCAATGTAATTGATTTCTCTGAAATACGTATTGTCACTCAACAAGGTGAAACCTGTTTAAAAGCAGGCACTTTTATGCATATATATATTTATTTTCATTTTTCGAAAACATTTTAATTCAAAATGATAGAGTAACTGGTACATACATACGTAAGCATTCATAATTGAAATATATAGTAGAGCGTCCAAATGAATTCGCTAACATTTTATCATTTGAATTCATTCGTTCCCTTGTCAGGACAATACACAGTTCGTTCGTATACCTTCACAAGTATAATGAATACCAGTTCACATGGAGACTAGATCAACAAACAAAAAACCACAAACGTAAATAAAAATTCGTACAAGGAATAAAGAATGTTTTAACTCAACTATATATCTTTGGATTTAGACATATTTCATGTTTTTGAAAGAAATTTCAGAGCGAAAAGCTTCCTTCAACGCTAATTACTAGTATTTTTATTTTACATTAAAAAAAAATCCAGTTGTATCTATAGTTTATTTTATTTTATTTATTTTTAATTTTACATTTTGCACATATATTCAATTTATAAAGATACATATAAGGGCGGGTATATTGCCTTAAGGAAATTTCTTCCTACCTACCCAAACCGTTTAGTTTTAAAAAAATATATGTATATGGACATATTGAATCTTACGATTTTATACAAAATTAAAAACAAAGATTAACAAAATTTAAATGAAGAGAGGAGAGGAAATGGGAAAAAAAGAAGAAGGATAAAGGAACAACTTAAATATTTACATATTACATACATATTTCAATCTTGACTTCAATGTTAATAAAGAAGGGTCGTCTCTAACATTAGTGGGTAGAATGTTTCATAATCAAGTAGCTAGTACTGTGAAAAAGTAGGCAAGAAAATTATAGCGATGAAGGGGTATTAAAAGGGTTCTCTCGTTACTAGAACAAAGAAATAGTCCGTGTTGTGATAGAGATTGGAAGAGCTCTCTCAGATAAATAGGCGAAGTAGGATTATTTAAAATATTGTGAAAAAGTGATAAAATGTGAATGTTTCTTCTATGCCTGATATTGAGCCAGTGTAGTTGCGATATTCGTTTATTTTTTATATGTTATGACTGTGTGCTTTGAAATATGTTTATATTTCAACCGCATTCAACTTTAAAATACCTAAATTTTGTAAATGGGGTCTAGAATTCCAATTGTCTTTGCGCTTAGTAGCTGCAAGACGTGTTGTAATCTTACTCTTTTTTATTATTCAAATTATTATTATTTTTTAATACACTAAATTTATTTGTCAATTTTTATAATGTGTAAATGGGGGCTAAATTTTTAACTGTCTATGCGCTCTGTAGCTGCAAGACGTTCTGTAATCTAGCTCATATCTGTTATAATTTTTGATTGATCTTAATTGAAAACGATGAACTAGAATCCCAACCGTCCATGCGCTCTGTAGCTGCAAGACGTTCTGGGATAATTATTAATTGTACAGCGCCCTTGAGGTGATTTTCACAAAAATGGCGCTATATAAATTATCCAACTATATATATATATATATATATATTTATGTATATATATTTGTTTATTTTTACATTTTTTATACGTACTCGTACAAATTTTTGCAAACTTTGCTCAGCTAACAAGGGTACATACTTCGTTCCAAGCTAGGCATTGTTTGTTTATTAAGATTTTAGCATTAATATATTTATCAAATAAAAAAAAAAGTTGTAATTTGAATACAATATATATTGTGAATTCGGTATTTTATACAATTAATGGATGTTTACATAATGTTTAAAGTAATCTGAGTACCAATCGAATATCAATAGAGATTAATTTGTTTTTTGGATCAAAAAAATACCCAGGCTTGAATAAAAACATATTTCATAATTGTTGTTTTACCGGGAGTCAAATCCGGAAGTAAATAAATAAATAATAATGTTATTTTGAAAATGTAATCAAAATTTTCATAAATAACATTTTATGAAAAATATAAGTACTCAGGATGCTATTATAAAATTATTTACATATATTCATAATTTATTGGACAAATCATTAAAATGAATTGGTATATTTATTGACTTAAAAAAAGCATTCGATTCGAACTTATATTAAAATTAAAAGATGTGGGAATGGGTAGCAAAACCATTGAATGGTTATCTATTACAATGACCACAAATGGTAAAAATTAAATATACATATATTCAAATGAAGACTTGCGATTTTAGCTGAGGGTACGGTGATAGGTCCGCTTTTATTAATTCTCTATGTCAATGACATACTAAGTCAAAGTTTAAATAAAAAATAAAATCATATGCCGATGATACGGTTGTTTTAGTTGAGGGAGTTAACTGTAACTTAGTAAATTTAGAAGCTAATGACGTTATAAATAAATTAAAATTATGGTTTGACAAAAATATTGTATCTTTAAATAGGGAAAAGTCAAAAATCATTCCATTTTTTAGTAACAAAACAAATTAAGATTCAGTAGTAAAAATAAATTTAAATGACTTTAAATTTGTTTCTTACTATGTATTCTGTTTTTATTTTGCATTTTACTGGGTTTTAAAATATTTTTATTTACATAATTATAAATTTTAATTGTTTTTTAATATGACAATATTTGAGTTTGTCCAAATGTTCGCAGACAAAAGACTGGATTTCACCCCCTCGGGAGTCATTTAGATTAACAAATTACAGCAGGGATGGAGAATATCTTAAATATGGGAATATGGAGACTTCCATTAAATCTTCTAAAAAAAAATAAAACATAATGCATACAACACGAGTTTATTAAGTTAAAAACATATCCTGATTCGGAATTTGAGTTTCGATCCCTTTGATTACTTATCAAATTGTTGTTTTTTACTCTGAATTAAGAAATTAAGCAAATATTTCAGAGTTGTGAATACATGTCAACTTCACCAAAATAGTTAATTGGATTGGTGTTTCCTGGTTGTGTACGCTTGTAGATTATTCCTAAAAATCTCTGGGAACATTTGCCAGGAGAACATGAAAGAAAAGCAGGTTGAGTCACGCACTGAATTCATCATAATATAATTGTACGCATCCTCTTAAGTTCTCGTGTACTCCTGGTTGTGTATTGCGCATGATAAACGCCGCCTGCTTTGATCACAAAAGCCCACGTGTTTACGACCGAAAAATAAAAATGATACCCTACATTAAGATTCCCTTATCACTTTGTGAATCAAAAATGGCCGGAAAAATCAAATTTAATGTTTTTCAAAGTTGAGACATATTCATTTATGCCATGACATCTAAAAGTTGAGACATATTCATTTATGCCTCTTAAGAGTTTTTGTATCACCGCTCTACTACAAAACACCAATAAGATTTACCTATTCACAATTTTATGAAAAAACTTTTTTTTAATACAAACGTCTCTATTTTTATTATCGAATCTTTAAAACGATAAAAATAAATTTTTGTTATTTTTTTAATTTTTTCCCTATTATGATTTTACAATTTTAGCCTATTGCAGTTGAAGTGAACCTGACAAAATGCATTTACTCATGCTTTATTAAGTTATTTTAAAATATCATCATAACAAATGTTAACTTTTAAAAACAATAAATTTAAAAATTAGCAAGGGCAATTTTTTTCAAAATAATTTCAAGGCATTTTATTTCTTCAGGTAACTCATTGTGCAATTTTAGTTTCCTGTACAATGAGCTTTGAGACTCTGTTTTCCATTTTTATTTTCTAGTGGCTAGTTTCGTATGATTGACTAAAATTTAATTTAATCTAATTTATCCACTTAATTATTTTATGCATAAAAATTACTAGAAGTACAATAAAACGGTTAAACTTAATCATTCAAAATCTAAGTTAAAAAACAATTTTTATATTATTAATTAACGTGGGTAACATAGATAATTAACCAGGAAAAAGGGATCTTTTAGTTATACTGATTACAGAAATGTCACTTAGTGCACTTCATGTGCAATGGGCTCATTTAATCTTAACAATTTCATCAAATTTTTTCATTTCATTTTTTTTTATTTACGAATCTTTAAATGTCTAAAATTTAACGGCATAAATAATTGTTTGTAACTTATCTGTATTCAAGTGAGTAAAAATAAATTTTTAAAAATTTCGGATTTCTGCAGTAAAATAGTTTTTTCATGTATCTTTATTATGTAGAGATGCTGAGATGACGAACAACTGTTTAAAAACTAGAAACCATAGTCCATTTTATCATCTCTGAATTCAGGACAAAATTACCCTTGATGATGCCTGTAGGGAGAACGATTGATCTGTTGAACAGCCTACCGAGAGAGGTGGATCTTTTCTATGCTGGGATTAACAGTTTTAGACTCTTTCTCTCTAACTATGTACAGTGGTGCCTCGCATAACGAATGCCTCGCACAGCGAACGCTGCACACAACGAACTTCCTTTTCGTTCATTTCACGATTCATACAATGAACTTCGCTTCACACAACGAACTTCGATTCACACAACGAAGTCGCCCACTTCACACGATCACTGCCGATTTATTGCATCCTTCCGCGCAGGCAGTCGTTAGTCACTGAGCAGTACGCTTAACTTACGCACGTGTCGCAGCAATCGTTGAAGAGGATGTAGAGGAGCTTATTGAGGAACACAAAGAAGAGCTGACAACTGAAGAGCTCCAAACACTTCTGGCCCAACAACAGGACAATGCTCAAAGGGAAGCGTCATCTGATAACGAGGAGCAACAATCAAACAATCAACCAATTCCAACTGCTGACATCAAGAACATCCTGGTCAAATGGAAAGCAGTTCAGGAGTTTACCAATGCCCACTATCCGGATTCCGCTGAAGCAAACAGGATCAACGACCTGTACTCCGATACTCTTGTCCGTTATTTCCGGCAGATGTTGAAGAAAAGAGAGAAACAAACGACTTTGGACAGGTTTTTTACTGCACCATCGGCCAAAAAGCGGAAAATGGATGAAGATGTGCAAGATTCGATTATTTCTTAAAATTAAAAAATGTGTGTTTTTTTCATTATGTTTTTAGATGTATCTAAATAAAAATAATAACAAAAAATTTATCTTTTTTTTATGTCATTTTACCATATTTTATGTTACAGAACGAATTTTTTTTTTTAACATGTATTGTTATGGGAAAACGCGTTTCACATAACGAACTTTTCGCATAACGAACTTGCTCCTGGAACGAATTAAGTTCGTTGTGTGAGGCACCACTGTATTTCAATGTGTATTGTTGATTTATTCGTCTTTGTTAACTATTATTTTTATGGACCTGAATAAATTATTGTGCTTCTTTCAAACATTTAATAATTACCTGATAATATAATTTGTGTACATTGTAATTGGCAGAAGTGTTGTATTGTGCATTTAAATAAATCAATAAAAATGTTATACGGATTACTAAAATTAAAAAGATATCAAACATTATTTAAATTCTGTTGGTAAGACTTCGCTCGCAAACCCCCCCTTTAACATATAAAATGTATGGATGGTTTTGTAGAGTAGGGGTACATAATAAATTACAAAAGACAAAGGATTATACCAAAATGACACAATTAATATTTATGCGAAGGAAGAATTAGGTTCCATTTCGTACAGTTTGCAAATAATATTACGTTTTGACTGTAATACATGAATTATTTGTTTCCGTTGAAGTTTATAAATAACATCCATTGTTTGATAAATTTGTTCGTAAATTCACAATAATTTTGTTTCTTGTTAATTTCTAAATTACGTACTTGTATATAACTAGAATAGTTTTTATTAAATATGGAGTTTGTCTTTTTGATTAAATTATTATTATCGCTAGGGTTTTTTTTTGTATATTTTGCAGCACAATAGGCCAGGAGGCCCAATTAAAGTGATACATTTCAGCAAATAATACCCAGGCTTGGGAAAAAACTCTTTAATTTTTTCAGAAATTTCCGTACCTAGGTCTCATATTTTAGCCATTACACAACGGAGGTTATTTTTATCATAATTTTATTATTGTTGCTCTACTAATATCTTAATTATTATCCATTCTTGTACCTATCTTTATTTCTAGTGGTGGTGCTGGATTCCAACACCCTCAAATCTCGTAGTCATATTTATCTGAGATTTGTATCAGCTGATTTCTGAAAGTATGTTTAATTCAAATATTCTGAAAGAGATCAGTTTATATGTTCCGAATTACTATACTAGAGCGAGATCTCACGCACTGTTTCACGCACCCAAGAGTCGTGCGAATTTATGTAAAAACGAAGTAAACTTGCATTTTTCTTCGCCTTCTATGGTGATTGACGAAGAAGCCATAGAACGTTCTTTGATATATTATATTAACATTACTCAAAATACCAATATCTCTCAGTTTCATGTCTCTGTCGTCGATGGAATAGAAGTATCCCGTATTCTTCTCTCTATCAAAACTAAATCGTCCGGCCGCGATGATTGAGTTTGTTAATGATCCATATGATTTTACCTTTTATTGTATTTATCATTACGCATATTATCAATAATTTTTTCACATTTGGTCACTTTCTATGCTGTTAAAAATCAGTTTTTGACATTATACTTCCTAAAAATGGGTCTCCCGTATCTAAAAAATATTATTGACCCATCTCCATTTAGCCGATCGTTTTAATCGTTATTTAACAAATAGGATACAAAGAAATGAATTGTTATTTGATTTTTTATAATCAATTTGATCTTTGGTAATCTTTTTTTTGAGCTGAACACAGCACTACTACCGTTTTAGTCAAAAAAACTGACGATATCAGACAAACAATGAATGATAAACGTCTAACGTTTTTGATTTAACTCAATTTTAGTAGTGCTTTTAACTCTGTTGATTTTGACCTGCTGTTTGCCAGACTTCAGTCCTCAAATCTATCTCCATCTGTGATAGATTGGCTCTTGACATATTTACTAAATCGTCGGCAGTGCGTTAAAATGTCAGTTTTTCTTTCAGATTGTATTTATCTTACCGCCGGTATGCCACAAGGGGTAATACTTTCTCCACTTTTTTTTTCCTTTTTATCAATCCAATAACGCAAAACCTTCTTGGACTTTGCAACAATGTTGATTGGATTCAAAAAGGTAAAAAACCAAAATCAGTGATCAAACATCCCATTTGAAGACAAACAAAATTTTTTTTTCTCGATTTTTCCGAGTACATTAGCCTTGTACATTACACGGAAGGCTACTAAATACAGGAATCCAAATATATATATATATTTCTTTAAATACTCGAAACCTCCCCGGTTCGTACCATTAATATGCCGATGATTTGCAATTATATATTCATTTCAAACCCGATAGGCATAGGTGAAGCCACTTAATAGATTTAATATATATGTGGATGAAGCACACAAAGTAATGTCACATGCACTCGAGCATATCTTTTCATGGACCAAAAATAATGGACTTCTAATAAATCTAACAAAAACCCAAATTGTACTTATTGGTGGTAAAAAATGTATTCTAAAGTGGATGTTTCTACACTCTCCCTTTTCAAAACAAATGGCAAAGAAATTCTTTTCATGACTTCCGTCAAAAACATAGGTATTATCATACTTTAGTTTATAGATTGGCATAATCAGGTTGACGAAGTTAGTCGTAAACTTCAAAGCAGTTTCATTCAGCTAAAAGATTTCAAAATTTCTTGCTAATCAATGCTAAGCAAACATTAGTCCAGTGCTGACTTCTGCCACATTGATTGTGCAGATGTATATTACCCAAATGCTTCTTCTGAACTGTTTGATAAGTTGGAACGATTGCAGAATGTTTGTATACGTTATATCTTTAATCTTCGAAAATTCGACTATACAACAAATACCGCACGCAACTACACTGGTTTAGTATAAAGCAAAGTAGAATTGTTCACATTTTATAACTTCTTTACAATGTTTTGAACAATACCACTTCGCCTGTTTATCTGAGAGAGTTCTTCCAACCTTCATTACAACATGGACTATCTCTTCTTCGCTCTAGTTACGAGAGAACCCCTTTAATATAGTAACTGCTCGATTATGTAAAAATGTTTCCACTAATATTACACACGCCTCATTTTAATTTTATTTAAATCAATGTTGAAATGTCACTTTCTAAATGTTTAAGTTGTTCTTTTCTAGTTCTTCTATAAATACCTAGACTTCCATATTTACTTCCCAAAAATGTATTGAGAAAATGTGGATGTTTAAGGCAGAATGGTTATGATACACAATGTGTAAAATGACTACGTAAACCGGCCAATGACAAGTCATAAATCTTGTAAATGCCAAGACTTCTATATTTTATTTGCAAAATGTTTTCTCTCTCTGTTGCAAAAAAATTGATGCAAATAATTCCCAAAAGAATCCAGCCTGTCGACAAACATTTGGACATCATTTTATCCATCGATTTTACTTATTTATTATTAATATATTATATCGTAAATAAGTTATATCAAAATCGTTATACTTAAATGGTTCAAATACGAGTGACGTGATTCAGTTGATGTTTTATAAAATGTAAGAGCAATTAACTAATAAAGACTGATATAATATTAAGCTTCACATAGATTAAATAATGATAATTCAAATTATGCATCACATTTAAATGATTTGGAATTTAATTTTTATGAATCAAAAGACATGCAATTTGTACAGTCATTTAGGATATAAAGATCCAAGTTAGAAAGATAAGAAATTTTATAAATAAATAGGATAAAATATAAAAGTGACAGAACTTCAGTAAACCAGTAGATTGAAGTAAAAAACTTACACTTTTTAGTCCCCTTAGTTGGACCCTGTACTTGTAATAAAAAATAAATGTTTTCATATAATAAAATCCTCTCTTACAGTACACCGTCAACACATGTTGCAATAATTTGTCCCACTCTGTTCCATTGAAATATTGCGTTTTATATCTTTCAATTTATTTTAAAATGTACCTACATATTAGATAATTTTTAGTTTTAAATGAATTTTAATTTGTAATTTTGATTAGTTACTTATATGTAAATATAAGTTTTTACATAATTGTAATGTAACAGATTTAAAATTAATGAAGCTTTGATCTAGACGTTTCGACTTTATAAATTATTTTGTGAAACCAATTCAAAGATTTCTATCAATTAATTTGCACAATCAACGTCGTATCAAGAGCCTCCTTTAAAATATTTCCTACTAGAATTTCGCACTATTTGTTACCTTCTAAATCTTCTGACAGCCTGTCAATTATTTTCGAAAACGTCACGCGGTTTTTCGCGTTGGATTTTTTCTCCAGTTTTTCTTCCCCTTCTCTTAGCGTACTAGAGGCGAGGAGGTATACAAACGAAAAAATAAATTGATTGTCATCTGTTAGGAAACGTGTTATTTTTAGATTGGCAATTTCAGCGACTTGTAATACTTCGCTTGATTGAGATTTTTCTCATTGAATATTTCCCCAATTTTAAAACGTAATCTATCTTCATAGGTACAAGTTTTGCCCCTTTAGTAGATATCTTTCCTCTTCTTATTCTTCTTCAGCCTTATTCTCTCCACTGCTTGATAAAAACCTCTTCTAAACGTGTCCATTCCTTTCTATCACCCGTTTTTATCATTCACGTTTTACTGGCAATAGAGGCAATGTCTTCGATCCATCTTTTCTGTGGCCTTCCGACACTTTTTTTGTTTGACCATGGTCTCCGCTTTATTATTTTGCGTGTCCACCTGCTAACTTAGCCCTATTTTTCTTGGTAACTCCTCTGTCTGGTTATCATTACCAAGTTTGACTTTGTGTCCTAGATATATGTATTTATCAACTACTTTGATTTTATTATTGTTAATAAAAATTTCTCTCCCTGTTAGTAGATATAATTGTGCGTAACTCTTGTGCGGCTGAGATAATCACACTGTGGTGTTGTTACCACCTTTATGTAGGCACCTAGTTGGTGGCCTAATTTTGTGATGTACAAAGTTATGTGGGTGCACAGAATGAGAGCAAGTAAAACAGGGTACTTACGTTTTACACAAAGATTTATTCACGAAACTAAACTACTGAAGCTAACACATTGAAAGAAGGATTCTAATAACTATATTAGGCAAAATAAAATGAAGTTGGTACATCTAAATTGGCGGTAATTTTGTGCCTCGAAGACGCGTGCGGTGAGGTCGGAATCCGGTAGTTTTTTCTCAGCCGGTTTGGCCCGTTCGTACGCTCTACGTCGGCGTTCGGCAATGTTCGGCTCGTGCCGTCGTTGTCGACCCGCCACACAGCCCCCTTCCAAGTTTTGAAATCTGTTTTTCAAAACTGACGCTGTATCACCCTCCTGCCGCTACGCGTTGTGTATGCCGGTTGTTCTGTTGGTGTTTCCGTTTCTGCTGGACTGGCTCGTTCTTCCGCTGTCTGGAACGCCGGCTTGCACCTGTCCAGCGAAACCTTTTTATGTTCGCCATCCACGTCCAGTGTTACCGTCTTTTCCGCCCTGGTGATGACCTTGTAGGGCCCCTTGTAGTTCGGCATCAGGGGTTTGTACACTCTGTCGTCCCTCAGAAACAAGTGTGTGGCTCTCTTTAGTTCCGGGTGGATGAAAACGTTACCTTTATTGTGGTGCTCGACTGGCCTTGGTTTGACGTTTTGCATGAAATTTACCAGTTGCCTAGTGTAGGAGTCCGGGTCAATGTAGTCGTTCGTCTGCTCCAGGATGTCTGCTGGTAACTTTAGTTTGCACCCATACAGCATCTCTGCTACTGAGTGCTCTGCATTCGTGCGCAGTGTGGCCCTCAGTCCGAGTAGTATGGTGCTGATCGATTTTGTCCACGGAACAGGGTGGTGAGCTTTAATGGCCGTCTTCAGCGTTCTATGAAATCGCTCGATCATGCCATTACTTTGTGGATGGTAAGGCGTCGTGTTGGAGTGTGCTATGCCTGATCTGGAACAAAACAAGTTAAAGTCCGTAGACATGAATTGCCTACCCTGATCAGTTATAATTTTCTCCGGTACGCCGTATCTCGCAATCCAGTTGTCCCAGATGGCTCTGATGATTGTGTGGGTCTGGATATCTGCGATAGGGATTACTTCCGCCCATCGAGTGTATCGGTCGATACATGTGAGGCAGTACCTCAGTCCCTCTGATGGTGGAAAAGGTCCGATGAGGTCGACATGGACCACGCAGAATTTCTGTCTCGGCATGTCGATCTTGATGATCGGTGTCCTCGTGTGTTTGTTGACTTTGCTCTTCTGACAGGGTATGCAGGCCTTCGTCCAAGCTGCGCAGTCTGCTTTCATATTTTTCCAGACGCCTCTTTGACTGATGGTCTTGGTCGTGGCGTCGGCTCCTGCATGGTTGAGGTTATGCACTTGGTTGAAGAAAGATCTCTGTAGCGTTTTTGGGATGTACGGTCGCATGTTGCCTTTGTTGAGATCGAAGACGATTTCTTGTCCCTGCATGTTGGTTTTGATCAGGTTCAGAGCAGTGTTCTTGTCGTCCAAGAGTGCGAGTAGTTCGTTGTCCTGCCTTTGTTCTTTATGGATCTTTTCGAACGATATGTTTGCCTCTTGTTCGATCATGTCGATTCTTGATAAGGTATCGGCGACGACGTTGTCTTCTCCTTTTATGTATTTGATGTCCGTGCTGAACTGTGAGATGTAGTCTAGATATCTGAGTTGTCTGGGGCTTTCTTTGTCGTGACTTTTCCTTCTAAACACGAATTGTAGTGGTTTATGGTCCGTGTATATACAGAATTCTCTGCCCTCCAGATAATGTTGAAAGTACCTTACAGTCTCAAAAATGGCTAGTAGTTCCCTGTCGTACGTACTATATGAACACTGAGCCTTGTTCAACTTTTTTGAGAAGAAACTTATCGGTTTGTAGTTGATGCCGTCTGTGGTTTGTTGTAGCACGCCTCCGATTGCGTAATCTGAGGCGTCTGTCCACACTGACATCTTGCTGCTTTCCTCTGGGTAGCTAAGCTTAGTGGCGTTGATCAGCGAGTTCTTGACCTCTTCGAAATCGTGTGTAGTGACTTCGTTCCACTCTACTTTTCTGTTGTCATTCTTTTTTGCTCCCTTGAGGTAATCGTGTAGTCGTATCAATTTGTGTGCTGCTCGTGGTATGAATCTTCGGTAGAAGTTTCCCATGGCCAAGAATCTTCTCAACTGCTTAATGGTTTCTGGCTTGTTGAGGTTCGTGATGGCTTCCACTTTTGTTGGCGAGGGTCCGATGCCTTCAGCCGAAATTTCATAACCAAGAAATAACAGTGTTTTCTTGGCAAACTCGCATTTAGATGGGTTTACCACCATTCCATGATCTTGAAGTCGCTGGAACAAAGCTTTTAAGTGTTCCACATGTGTTTCTTCGTCTGGTGAAGCGATCAATATATCGTCGATATATGCGTGTACTCCTTCTAGACCTCTTGTGACTTCGTTGATGTGACGTTGGAATGTTTGTGCAGCGCATGATAGTCCGAATGGCATTCTTACAAATTCAAATAACCCGAATGGTGTGGTTATAGCTGTCTTTTTAATGTCAGTTTCATTAATTGGAATTTGGTGATATGCTCGTTGTAAGTCAATTTTGGAAAAAATTTTACAGTTAAATAAGTCATTGCATATATCGTGGATATGTGGCAAGGAATAACGATCAGGTACCGTCTGTGCGTTTAAGCTACGGTAATCGCCACAAGGGCGATAAGTACCATCGCTCTTCTTCACCATATGCAATGGAGAGGCCCACTCACTCTTGGAGGGTCTACAAATACCTTGAGCCACCATGTGATCGAACTCTTGCTTCGCCTGCCTCAGTAGTTCTGGGGACAGCCGACGAGTCTTACACATAACGGGTTTGCCACGGGTATCTATATGGTGGATTGTGTTGTGTTTATCCAGCCCTGCGTATGGTTTATTGATATCTACTAGTTGTGGATACTTCAATATGAGTGAGTGGTAAATGTTGGTTTTGTCTGTTAATGATATGGAACATGTTATGTTGTTGTTTGTGGAGATGTCAAATGCTCTGACTATCTTGCCGTTTGTATTGTCTACTAACCGTTTGTTCCTAACATCTACTAACAGGTGGAAGTTGTGGAGAAAATCTGCTCCTATAATAGGGCGTGTCGTATCCGCTATTATAAACTTCCATGTAAACATTTGTTTACATCCCAGATTCAGTGTTACCGTGGTAACTCCGAAATTCTGGATCGTAGTCCCGTTCGCTGCATAGAGAATTAGCTTAGACTTTTCTCCATGGCGTTTGTGTAAAGATCTAGGAATTAATGATATTTCCGATCCGGAGTCAACGAGGTATGACACACCGGCATCACGATCTTTAACAAAGAGACGTGTTGTGTTGGTTGAATCAGCCGCCTCCGCTATGATTCGACCATCTAGTTTTTTGAAGCTAGATGCGGTTTAAATTCACATGGTGTGACGCATTTCTTAGCTTGATCGCCAAATTTTGTGTGGAAGTAACAAAGAATAGTTTTCTTGTTATTTCCGTTGGCCCTATAGCTTGTTTTGTTGAAATTGTTGTTGTATTTGTTGTTATTGAAATTGTTACTGCTGTTACTTGTTGTGTGTTTGAATCTATTGTTATTGTTGTTGTGACTATGCTGTTTGTTGATTGTGTGAAATAAACTCTCTACCTTATGGGTTAGAGCTTGTACGGACTGTTCTAAACTACAAATGTTATTTTTATTGTTGGTACCTACTACCGCTACATTATCCTGTGTGTACACCTGTATTAGGCGATCTGCTATCGTCGCTTGCCTATCCCAGTCATCTTCGCTTATGGCTAAATGCGCTTGGATCGTCTTGGGCAGTTGTTGTATCCACAAGTATTGCAACGTCGTTTCGTCTATTTGTAAACCTATTGCTAGCGTCCGCATCTCTCTAAGTAGGCTGGATGGGTTTCGATCCCCAAGCTGTAAGGAAGAAAACAGTTTTTCTCTCCTTCTGTCCTGTGGACAGCCCATGCGTTGGATTATAGCTTCCTTCAGCCTCGTATATTTTGCTCGGTTCGGTTCCATGAGTAAAATATCTGAAACTTGTTCTATGTGCGTTTGTTCAAGTTTTGACACTAAGTGACTATAACGTGCGTCTTCTGAAACTATGTTTGCCAACTCGAATTGTGCTTCTATCTGTTTAAACCAAAGTTCGATGTTGTTCACCCATAGCTGTGGTAGTTTAACGCTAATCCTATCCGTGTGGAACATGTTGTTTGCTGTGTTGATATTTGTCAAGTCAGTGTTGTCCTTGTTAGCCATTGTTTACAGTTTAAAAATATTCGTTTTTAAAAAAAATTCAGAAAAATGTATGTAATAATGATTACAGTATAAGTTAAAATATTGAAATAAAAGTATTCAATAATGAGTGTAGTTGTATTAAAAAGTTAAGTTTAAATTATTAGATTTAAATTTAAATTTAAATTTAAATTTCAAACAAAAATATTTATTTTTTAAATGTCAGAGTCACTATTTGTTATGTATGTACTGTGCAAGTTATAGAAAAGAAAATTAAAAACAGAAAATTTAAATAATTATTTTACCATACGGCGGAACACATTTTCCAACTATTAGGTATTTGTATTCTCCAAGCCTGAGTGGTCCCCTCAATATTAATATTCCTTTTGATTGTCCGTTGTACAATATATCAAGTTTAAAAATGTTTATGGTAAAACTTCAAATCTGTAACACATAATAACATGCATAGCCTAGGTTAAAAATATAAACATATATAGTACAGTCACACAATATAATGTATATAGAAAAAAAAGTATGGATACTAATGTCCACGTACTAAGTTAAACATTCGTCGGCTTAGCCGCCCGAATATCTGTTTGTTTGATAGTTTCAAGTTGTTTACAAAAATAAAATTTTACAAATTGCAAGTATTGTGAACGACTGCGCCAGCTGAAAAATATTTCCGATAGATTTCGCTGGTAAAAAAAAAACTTACTCCCGCAGTGCGTTCACAAGGAGAAAACTTTCGGATGCCTACGTCACGCTTGTCTCGCCATATAATATTTGTCAAAAATAATTATGTACCGGATTTTTGAAAAAAAAAAAAAAAAAAAAAAAATAATTTAAGAACTATAAATAACAATTATTTTCCGGTACCCTGTAAGTACCTCTACTCAATCTGGCACCCTATGTAAATGTTCGTGTGAATTGTTTGTGTGTTCGACTCAAGAAAAATAAAAAAAATAAAATTTATATGTGTTGTAGGAATGTATTACTCGGCGTGCGATTTTTGGTGAGCGAGTCGCTCGAACGTATTATATTATGTTTGTTTATAATAATTTTAGTTAAATTATGAATCACCTGTTTGAATTAATCCCGGCCGAGTAATATTGTTAAGAAATTAATCACAGTTTAATCAATTCACTAGTTACATTAATTACATTTACATTAGTTACATTTACATTGAAGATTGTTACCGACAGAAAAATTCACTCGATTCGCTCGGTCTTTGAAAAATCTAATTCTATTATATATTATAATTATTATAATATAATTCTATTATACTAAATTAATTAACCTTACAATAAGTTAACCTTGAAATAGATTAACCTTGATTAATTACAAATAAATTAAAAGTGCAATCAAATTAAAAATGAAATTTTAAATTTTTCATGTACCGACCGAAAAAAAGTAATTGTTGTACAATTTTGTCAAGCGAAGATATTTCTGTCTGAAATTTTGCGCAATTTTTATGGAATTTGAATGGGGTCACCGTGATTGATTGTTTAATGTTGTGTTTTCGTGTTCAAACGTCGGGGTATACCACTTTTGTGGTGTTGTTACCACCTTTATGTAGGCACCTAGTTGGTGGCCTAATTTTGTGATGTACAAAGTTATGTGGGTGCACAGAATGAGAGCAAGTAAAACAGGGTACTTACGTTTTACACAAAGATTTATTCACGAAACTAAACTACTGAAGCTAACACATTGAAAGAAGGATTCTAATAACTATATTAGGCAAAATAAAATGAAGTTGGTACATCTAAATTGGCGGTAATTTTGTGCCTCGAAGACGCGTGCGGTGAGGTCGGAATCCGGTAGTTTTTTCTCAGCCGGTTTGGCCCGTTCGTACGCTCTACGTCGGCGTTCGGCAATGTTCGGCTCGTGCCGTCGTTGTCGACCCGCCACAACACTATCCAAATACGTACTAAACAAGACTTGATACTCCTATATCTCTTATATTTTTTAAATAACGACGCATTTTTTTTATCGTTAAATGTTAAAGTAAAATATGTATAACTATACTACGCTTTGATCAAAAAAATATTTTTCCTAGCTACGCAAATAATGAATGTGACGCAAATACAACAATGAATAAGTACAAGAGTGAACACGAGAATATAACTTATTACAAGATAGACAGAGACGTTGTTCTGTGACCGGCGTTTGTGAGAAAAGAGATTTAGTCGGTTATTTTTTCCTCTCTATGATTACCGAATGAAGCTTCTTGCTGCTATCCGTGGCCCTGTTATATGTCCTGTTGGATATACAGATCTGGCTTCCAAAAATAATTTTACGGCTGTAAAAAGTTTTGTTATTATTTCGGCGAATTGATCATGTCCAATCAATTTAATCCCAGTTATTGAAGAATTCACTTCCCCCTTTTATTAATCCAATGAAGCGCATATTATGTATTTTTAAATTACCTTCATTCAGCACAAAGATGCTAAGCCTACCAAATTACAGAGAGCTCTTTCGGGCAGCTTTTCTATGTATGTACCGCCAAGAAGACTTATGTTCTTAGATGCGGTGTGCACTATGTGGTGGGCAAGCTACCTCTTGCAGCTGTAAAGCACATGGTCGAAATGAATTCTAATAACCTAAAATGGTTTCAATAAAAAATATCCGACTTAGATAGGAAATATTTACTATTCTGCTTATGTCTGCTAAAACACATGACTTCACAAAAATCAACACATGGAAGAATTTTTATAAAGAATGTTACACAGTACGTAAAGTGGCCACTCAAACCAGTCATGAATGACAAATCATTAGTCCTGTTAATGCCAAGACTTTCATATTCACTATTCAAAAATATGTATCTTTGAAATGATAAATATGTGAAATTTGCGTATTTACAATAAGCGTAATATATTTAAGTTTTATTTAAATTTTCTAAATAAATCTCGAAATGAACAATTTTATTTTTAATCTATACCGTCTTTCAAAAACGTGATCTCCACCTCTGTTTAGAATTGACTAAACAATGAGCTGAAAACCCGAGATCAAAGGTTTGAAGATCCCACCCGAAACTAAGTCAAGCAAATATATGAAGATCGTAAATAGTTGAAGAATCCGGTCACTTGGATCACCGAACCAAAGATGTACATAAGTCCCAAAGGGTTCTGATTCTCGATTACGAGAAAATGACGAAAAGGAGGGTATAAACCGCTCCTCTGAAAATAATACTTGCATGAATCTGATTTCATTTACCAAATATACGTTATTATACCAAACTAAAAAGTAATGAAATTTAACTTTCGTTAATTTTTACTGGTTCGACTGTTCGGTTTAATGGGTTCAAACTGTCAGTAAGGTCGCAATGAGTCACATCTTGCTGGAAGATGTGATTCTATAAAATGCTATGCTGCAAACGCCTAGTTGCATTCCACCGGCAACACTACTGACTAGTCCGACTCGTTAGCGTCCACGTCGCGAACCCTGGGCAATGGAATCACACTCATAATGGTTTGTTCACAGCAGATAACGAGAGAATGAAAGACGAGTTTTTGGCGCCTCAAAACCAATCATCTAAGGGAAGGTAACTCCAACAAAAAATCCACCAGAGAAGGCAACGGGAAACCGCTTTGGTCATCTTTTCCCAAGAACCACCACGGCGAGTACATCAATAGCAGTCGTCCTGGCTGCGAAACGTAAAATTAGCGCAGAACAGATGCATATGCTTTCGTTGTAGTTGTTGCCAACGTTAGATGACCCGGCGATTGCGAAGGTTAAAGATCTAGGCATCACTTTTGTGAGTTCCCTGACATTTCATGATCAGATCGAAACAGTTTGTAGTAGTTCATTGAAGATGTTAGGATTCGTCTTGCGTACTGCTAGGGTTTTTGGTAGTACACGAGTACTGAGAATTCTTTATAACTCGTTGGTGCGAAGTAGACTCGAGAGTGGCTCGATGATTTGGGGACCGTGTGAGTTGAAGTACCCTCTTATGGTGGAGAGGGTTCAGAAGAAATTTCTTCGGTTTCTCTACATGAGGGAGTGCGGATATTATCCATGGCTTAATCCCACTGAGTTTCTCCAGGGTATGCTTGGTTACAGCAGTTTGAAGACTAGAAGGAATGTGTATTTAACAACGCACTTCTTTCGATTGTTGCGCGGTATTATTGACAACCCTGAAATTATGCGGAGCATTAGCTTTTATGTTCCTGATAATTACCTTAGACAGCGTCAACATAGACTGTTTCACATTCCAATATACAGGACCAACCTGCCAATGGTTATGCCTGTTGGAAGGGCTATCTCTATGTTGAACAATATCACTTTGGACATTGACATTTTTCACGTCTCTGAGGGAGTTTTTCGTTACAAGATTCTCTTACTTTTTTAACATATTATTCTTTGGATATTATGTATACTAATGTTTTTTTTTACATATACCTAATTTTACCTAATTATTTCTATATGTATGAATTAAGATATTTTATTTTGTAATGTACATATATATGAATAAATAAATGATAAATGATGATAAAGCACTAGAAGAAGAAATTTTTTTTTTTCAAATACAGTTTTTGATACATATACATCAATATTACATTTCCTCATCCCCTTAACCTTCTTAAGAGCTCCTTTTTTTTCTCATGTCTTATATAATATATTATTTTTCTCTTTACTGTGTAACAAGTTCTCTCATTATATTTGTGAAAAACATTAACTGGATGTATGTACTGTTTCTTATATTTTGTATTTTTATATGACAACTGTTGTTTTTCCTTAGTAAATAAAAATAAAATAAAATATGGAAACTCTCAACAATATTTTTCTGGACAACAAAACTATTGATAACATAATTTGAACTAGCGTCCTCAATATTAATATCATAAACAATATGCACCCGCAAACAAATGAATGTTTAAATCTGCTGGCTCTGAATGGCCTCTTTCCTTCGGTAAACGTCCCCACCCGTGAAGTGGGAGCGTCATCTACCTGGATCAATCATGTATTTTCTAAATCTAAAAACAGTATTAAAATGTATGTATACACATCCAAAGGAACTGGCAAAAGAATACTAACAAAGTTTTGCTTTTGACCTAATAAAACTCAGCCGAAATCAAGTGAGGGTTATCACTGAGCCCGCCCAGGGCACTGCAGATTGAACAAACACCGCGCTAGAATAAACCCTTCCGAAACTTCTAGATGTAGGTTCTGCAGTGCACTATTCCATGCAAATGTTTTTTTAAGACAATCAACAGGCTTAAGTTAGCCCTCATAGATTGGAATTAATGAGTTATACTTTATCTAACCATCCTTAAAATCTACTTAATTTAACAAAGTGTATTATTAAGAAAATATATGTATATAGTATAATCTAGGCGGAAATGGCAAGTGTGACATCGTGAGTCAAGAGAGGCAACACTACTCGCTTCTTAAATGCCTGCCCTTGATGTAGGAACACATCGACAGTACCGTTAAGTGAGCTTTCGTTCACTGTTCTGAGATCCTTGGCAGAGGGGAAAAGAATCCGATGTTAGTTTTATAATTTCCCACGGCAAAGACAGGATTGGTACGCAAGTTACAGTGAGCTACATTAAGGTTTATCTGAGCAAAGATAGCATGGGCATCTAAACAGTTAAATATTAATTTGTGCAAGAATATCAAACCGGCCAAAATCTTTCTGAATTCTAAACTAAAGATATGAAAGTACCCTAGACGGTCATGATAGTTAATTATGAAAGCATTTGACCCAATTCTAAATATTAACGATTTGATAATTTAATAATCATAATGCTTTACATAATGTAAATTTACAAAACGGAAATTTTATATTTTATCAGCAATGTTCTCAGTTTATCTAAATTTATGGAAACAAACACTGGATTCGACCCCACAGGTTACTGTTAAAACTTACATATTAAGAACATTTTAGGAAAGGAAATATACAAGTTTATTGAAAAAGTAATGTGTAAAGTGGCACTTAAACCAGCCAATGACATGACAAGTCCTGTAGATGCTTCTACGTCTTGACTTTTACATTCCCTTTTCTAAAATTTTATTCATCTCTGCTGTTGTAAGTTAGTATTTACCTTTAAAGGTAAAAACTTACTAAATAATGTAAACGTATCGGTGTAAAGGTTTAGAATAATGGGATATTGTTATTTACTATTTGCCTCTTTAACGTGTATGTACATATTTTATTTAATGATTTATTTATTTATTATTATGACTATCGGCCGTAGCCAATTTGTACAGAATTAAAGTTTGATAAAATAGAAAGAAATCAAAGTTACTTTTTATGGTTAAACTCAATAAAACTAATGTTTAGTTATTAAAAATTAAAAGATTAAAAGATCTGTAGTAAAACACTGAAGTGTAAAATAAAAGTAATAAATAAGAGGTACATTTTAGGTTTGTAAATCTCACATAGGCCCACATTAGTAGGCACACAAATTCAGCAAAAATAAAAATAAATAGACCTTTATATGAGTTTATTATACAAACAGACTGAATCTCTGGTTCATCGGTTATTATTGCAAAGTCAGTAGTACTTACTTCCTATGTACAACCAAATGAGCATGAACCTACCTAGCCTTAAATTAATTATGTCCAGTTATCTGTTATGATGCCTAAAGAAAATAAATTAATAAACTTTGAAAAAATTCAGTTTAAGAAACGCTTTGTTTACCAGAGTCATCGAGCATATGTGGCAATTTTTACACATAAAATAATTAATAAAAACAATAATAAAATTTTACCAATAATGTCATACAACAAGGGGTAAAAAAAGATAAGATTACCAATGAGGAAAAAAACAGAATCTCAAAACTCATTGTACAATGGATTAAAGCTGTACAATGAATTACCTGAAGAAATAAAGGAAATAGAAAAACTTGAAATATTTAAAATTAATTTGAAAAAATATGTTGTGAAATTTTTATATAAAAATTGTAATATAATTAAAAGTTTATATTTCCTTAGATGTTATGAACTAACTTAATAAAGCAAAAATAAATAAATAAATATAATATATAGGAAGTATTAACACTGAAAATATAAGTTTGTATTCCGCGTTATAGAAATTAACTTGCCAAATAAAAATGAATCGCATTTAAAACGTCATGTTAGTTGCAATAGAATTATCTGTATAACCAATTTCAAGAAAAATGCAAATACAATTTAATTTTATCATTTTTTGCTCTGTGGTGCAACTTGCTCTTACTGAAGTTTCTAAATACACTAAAAATAAATGTCAGTACATCCACGTCCCCGCACCGTTTGAAAAACAAAACGGTTCCCATTTTCTGCTTATTCATTCATTCATTACATTGGCATATTAATCGTTGTGCGACAGAATAAGGCATTCCAGAAAATGAAATACCAGGAGAATATAAATTATAAAAAGTCATAAAGGCACCATGTTATTTATATATATATATATATGTGTGTGTAAGTATACCTAACGGACAAATGGTTTAGAAAATTTATACGCGGATTCGTGTACAAATGAAATATGGCGTAACACATTAGGACCCCTACGTAAGAATGCACGGCATTTCAATTTGATGGGGTTTCAAAATACTTTAGACTTTTGATATTCCCGAATAAACTTCATCAAAAGAAATCAATGTGCCTAAAATAACTCCGGTATTTATTGACATTAAAAGGCGGGAAGATTGAAAACACGCAGGCAGAAATAATATCCAATGCGTTGCGTTTGCGTGTTTAAATATTCATATACCATATTAATTTATGTTTGATGAAAAGGAATTCATCAGATTTTCTTTTCAAAATAGTTATTTCCATGATGCTACAAAAAACTCTTTAAACCTGTGTATTTCAAACCTTTCAATAACCACATACATTTTCAAATTTCTCAAATTATAAAATTATATCGCTAGTAAAATCAATGACTTCGTGGCGTTCATAGTCCATATTCGATGACATACACGTGCTAAAAAATTTCACCTGAAAGAATGCAATGAGCGAAGAAGCAATGTCATCGTTTTCTATAGAATCCAATACAAAAAATGATGCATTATATGTATAAATACTCTAACAGTATTGCACAGAAAGACGAGAGCGTCGTTCTGTAATACATAAACACCGTTCCTACCATCGAGATATGAACAATAAAGAAACGTGGCCCATAAAGAGACCACAAGGCTCAGTTCAGTCGACCAGTCAACGTGTCAGTCCAGCCAGCTTGAAGACTCTGCTCAACGCAGTCACTCAGCTCTATCATGTAGTTCAAGTGCAGTTACTTCAACTCCTTGTCTCTATTACTTTTGCGCTCCACAACACGGTATCATATATTTATTCGGAATGTCATGAATAAACGTCAAACAACAACCTTGTGTCTCCTGTTAATCTTTTATTAGGGTTGGAGCTCCACCATCCCTTAAAAACCGCAAAATCTTTCAACCCAGTTAAGATATTTGTACCTTTATTTTATTGCAAACCTAAAAATATTTTTTTATTTATTTCAACAATATTTTGAATATGTCCAAATGCTTGTAGACTGGCTGGATTTCATCCTAGGGTTCATATTATAGTTTATTGCAACAGAGAGGGAAAACATTTTTCAGAATTTAAATTTTCAATTTTATTTAAAGCAATTAAAAAGTATTACGAAATGGAAAAAAATATTTATGAAGAAAAAAACATTTCAAAATTTAAAATAATGGTCAAGACATATGTGATAAACAATTTATAAATTAAATATATTTGCAATGTTATTATTAGAACACACATAACAATATGTATGATATGTGTGCCCTACTTTAAGATTTAAATGAAAAAAAATATAAAAAAAATAAAGAAGGGAATGTGGGAGTCTAGGCATTTACAGGGATTATGACCTGTCATTGGCTGGTTTAAGTGACCACTTTACACAATGTGCAACATTCACCATTGTGTCTATGTTTGCACATCCACATTTCCTCAACTCTTCCATCTGTTGATTTTTGTGAAGTAAAAGAGCTCTGTTGTCATAAATTTAAATATGAACAACTCCTTAGGGAGAAAATCCAGCCAGTCTACAAGCCTTTGGACATACTCAAAACATTGTTGAATTAACTACCTGGTAAAAGAAGAAGTATAAAAATTGGAAAATTGTATTCAAGCGTTGCCTAGTAGGTAAATTGGTTCAGCCTGATGAATCTCACCCACATGATAAAGGTTTCAGCTCTTTTACTTCACAAAAGTCAACAGATAGAAAAATTGAGGAAATTTGGAAGTTCAAACATAAACAGAATGGTTAATGTTACGTAGTGCGTAAAGTGGCCACTTAAACCAGCCAATGACAGGTCATAAGCCCTGTAAATGCCTAGACTCCCACATTCCCTTCTCAAAAATAGTTTCCCTCTGTGTTGCAATAAATTCAAATTTAATTTAATGATTATTTTACAATCAAATTTAGCTAATAGTCATGTTGTGTATTAAATGTTACACAAAAATTGTACGTAAATTAATTTAAAACGTGGATTTTTATATGGGTTTATTTTCAATATCTGGTCCAAGAAGACATATAAAAATTGAAAAATATTTTCAGGCGTTGCCTAGTATGTAGGTGAAATAATTCGGTCAGAATGTCATTCGCATCAATAAAGGTTTCATCTCTTTAACTTAATAAAGATCAACAGGTGGAAGAATTATGGGAATATAGATGAACAAACATAGACGGAATCGTGAATGTTACGCAGTGTGTAAAGTGGCCACTTAAACCATTCAATAAAAGGTCATTAGTCCTGTAAATGCTTAAATTTTTGTATTCCCTTCAACAACATTTTCTTCATATCTGTTCTAATATAATGGTAGGTTTATTATCATTTAATATTTGAAATGATTAATTCAAAAATTTAGATCAATAAAATTAACATTTTCAATAATTATACTATTATATAATTTTCGTTTTTCATACCCACTTCATAGGGTTAGTGAAAACATGATTTAAAATGGATTCAATGGGCATTTTCAAAAGCAAATATTTATTTCTTATTTAAGAACAAGTTTTTTTAATTATGCTGTGCTTATCAGCTTTCAGTGTTTTTAAATTATTTGGAAAATTTTCGTTCAACCTTGAGAAATATTGTTGTTGAGTTTATATAATTAAAATGAATATTTTTTACAAACTTACATCAAGAGCTCTCAGTTTCAATCCGTTTGATGATTTATTTCGTTTACTTAATTCTGAGTCACAATAACATCATAGCGTGAATGATACAGAACACTACGAAATTATCAACAGCCATATTCCCACGTTTATGGGATCACTTTAAAAACTGAATCCAGTTATAATTAAGATAATTCAAGACGTAAAATTAAAACGGACATTCGCCTTTGCAAGCGATTAATCTAAATGTTGTATTATTTTTTATCACCTAATGATGTAAGAAAAGTTTCCTATGAATCTTTTCGTGTCCGGGTGGAAGCGAGAACACAATTTTGCGTGCGAAACAGAACGAGAACCCTGGACAAGTATTTTTAACTCGACTGCTACTCTGATGTAGAATTGAGTAGAGCTTAATCCACCTTGTCATTAGTTAAAACTTTTGCTCACAATGCCTAAGGTTAATTTATTTATTTAACACTTTATTTACATATACAATACATATACATATAAGGGCGGGCATATAGCCTTAAGGCAATTTTTTCCTACCTACCCAAACCGTTCAGTTTGAAAAAATTACAAATACACGGACATATTGAATCTTACAATTTTATACAAAAATTAAAAACAAAGATTAACAAAATAAAAATATAAATAAAAATAACACTATACTATGAAGAGAAAAGAGGGGATGAAAAGGAAAGAAGAAGGATAAAGGAACTATTTAAATATTAAGATGACATTTTAACCTTGACTTCAATTTAAATAAAGAAGGGGCGTCTCTAACATTAGTGGGTAGATTATTCCACAATCGAGCGACTACTACTGTGAAAGAGAAGGCAAGAAAAAAAAGCGGTGAAAAGGTTCTCTCATTACTAGAACAAAGAGATAGTCCATGTTGTGAAAGAGGTTGGAAGAGCTCTCTCAGATAAACAGGCAAAGTGGGATTATTTAAGATATTGTGAAAAAGTGATAAAATGTGAATGTTTCTTTTATGCCTGATACTGAGCCAGTATAGTTACGTGCGATACTCGATTATGTGATCAAATTTGCGAAAATCAAAGATATAACGTATACAAACGATCGAGCGGCTACTACTGTGGAAGAGAAGGCAAAAAAATTAGAGCGATGAAAGGGTATTAAAAGGGTTCTCTCGTTACTAGAACGAAGAGATAGTCCGTGTTGTGAAAGAGGTTGGAAGAAATCTCTCAGATAAACAGGCGAAGTGGGATTATTTAAGATATTGTGAAGAAGTGATAGAATGTGAATGTTTCTTCTGATACTGCCTGATACTGAGCCAATGTAGTTGCGTGCGATACTCGATTATGTGGTCAAATTTGCAAAGATCAAAGATACAACGTATACAAATATTCTGCAATCGTTCTTACTTATCAAGTAATTCAGAGTTAGCATCTGGATAACATACATATGCATGGTCAAGGAGTGGAAGAAGTAAGCTCTGGACTAATGTTTGCTTAATATTAATTGGCAAGAAATTCTGTAATCTTTTAAGTGAGTGCAAACTGCTATAAAGTTTACGACTAACTTCGTTAACCAGATTGTGCCACCCTAAATGCTTATTAATGATTATACCTAAGTTTTTGACTGAAATCATGAATGGAATTTCTGTACCATCTATTTTGAAAAGAGGAAGTGTGTAAAAATTCAGTTTTGAAAACATTTGTTTACTACCAACAAGTACAATTCAATGTTTTTTTGTCCATGAAGAGATATACTCGAGTGCAAGTGATATTACTCTATGTGTTTCAACAATATCAACGGGTTCGAAATGAATATACAATTGCAAATTATCGGCATATAAATGGTGCTAGGTTTCAGATTCGATTATCGGCAAGGTCAAAATAAAACATATAGTTGAAACATTGATTTTTGTATAAATAATCTCATCTCTTTATTTTTTTATTTTATAACAACATAATACATACATTTATTGAGAAACAACCGAGAACAACCCATGCCTGTTAACTTGCAGTAACTTGCCAGAAAATCTGTGTAAGCATTTAAACGATTAGGTACGTTTTTTTCTTCTTGCAATTAAATGTATAATATTGAGGTTTGTAAAGAAGTAGACATTTTACACAGTCAAACGGATGACAGCTCTTCATTGAATTAATCCCCAGCAGTGATTTTTTGGAACTAATTACATCAAAATTGCCACAACTATCAAAAAAAGGTCTACTCATATACCGACAGCGATAAGTTAAATCAAATGTATTTTCATTTAGAAAATATTTGATTTATTATACACCTGGACAAATTCGAACCGTCGGCGTCGATAGCGTTAGGAAGCAAAGGGTTAAGTCGGTGCCATCCGCAAACGCACGTTTACGCAAATATACCATTTTTTTAAACTTTTGGTGACCATCTTTAAATTTTGAAAAAAAATGGACACAACTAATGTTAGCACCCAATAGTTTGTTCAAATATGGTACAAAAATGAGAGCTCCATTTAATGTACTATACATCAGTGTTCACTTTAAATATAGAAACAAAATGTGTAGTTTCATGCACTCTGAGTTCCGAGTTAAAAACACGCCAGAAATGTTGTGAAATGGCCAACATCCGAATGGAAACACATTTAGTGGCAGGAATATTAATAGAGCGCTTGACCAATAAGAAGAAATAACATTTCGCGTGGGAACTGCGAGGAACGAATGTAACAGTGTTTACTTCACACCGACTGACTGCGTTTTCACTGTGAACAGACTTCAATTTTGAACCACGCAAGATTTTTGTTAAGAGACTAAAAGCTTCATCTAAATTTTTGTGTTTTTTTTTTGTATTTATTTTTATTTAAGAAGGTAAACACAAACAGAAAAATATAAAAGGAAAAATAATGGAACACACTAAACCGCGAAACCGGCTTGTCAGCATATTTCTTATTTTTCCTTTACAAAGAAAAACGTTAGAGAAATTATATTAATTTAAAAAGTAGTATAAATATTATTAAGAACTAAAAGCATACGTAATTTATACACAAAATTTATTTACAAAAATTTAAATACATGACTGTTAACATAAAATAATAATCAATTTAAATCAATAACATAAAATTCCCAAAAACAATTTAAACACAACATTCTTTGCATAGATAGATTTATTACAATATTTTAAGTTTGTCCAAATGTAGACAAAATACTAGATTTCACCCCCTAAGCAGTCGTTTAGATTACCAAATTATTTGTTTATTTATTTATTTACGGTTCTATGAACCTTTTATATTAATTATAACAATAAAAGCAGTGAAAAAAAAATACAAAAAAAATAGCATGATATTAAAAAAAGAACAAAAACATCGAGAAAAGTATACAATGGTAAACAGTATTGAAATCTAAATAAATAAATATTACATGTGTAACAAGTAAATATATTTACCTTTTTAAAAGAACGGCAAATAAAAGAAAATAGCAGTTTTTAAAAAAGAGGAAGAGAAGAAAAAAAAGAAAGTGCTTTAAAAGGAAAGTTAAAAGTTTACTTAATGGTTTATATTAATATTAAACAATGATAAATTTAAAAAATAATTATGCACACAAGAGTAAAGAGTAAAAACAAAAGTGTTAGAATTAACAATTAATTTTTTTTAATTGTTAATTCTTTTTCAAAACACTGGACTTGATCATCAGCGGCGTGGTATAAAATAATTCTAAATCATCACTGTATTGATTTGCAAGTCGTTGCATGTGAATGCGTTGGTGAATTCAATGAATTTATTAGTACCACGATGATGACTGTAAAACAAAAAATAATGATTATAACAAATACAGAAGCTAGTCCTAGGACTATGAAGTATTCTGTTATAAAACACCTTCATAAATAAATATTTCATGTTTATCATTTTAGGAATTTAACCCGGGACCTTTTGCACGGTAGGCAAACCACGAGGTGGACAACGAATCACTGTACACTGTGTAATGTTTACTTTTTTGAATTGACAGACTATCAAACTTAACCAAAAATTTGTAATTTTTAAATTACTGTGTCCGAGACGTCGCAAGTTCTCATCGGAGAGTTCTGCTGACTGATGAGTTGGTTTTCCGAAAACCGAAAATCTATCACAATACTCTTATCATTAGTTTATTTGGAAAAACTTGTAACGTTGTTGAAAGAAGTCCATTTTTAATTTCTTTTTATACATTTTCGAGAAACTTTGCAATCCTATATATTATTGCTCTATAAATGATTGATTGCGTTTGTCATGTACGGGGCGGTTTTACACGTATTGCGCCAATCCACTCGGTCGGGTAAAGTCAGGGTAAGTGGATACTTTTTTTTGTTGTTTTTTTTTTTTTTTTTTCTATTCGTAGGTTAAATAAATGTAAAAATAAATGGAGGAGAGATTAGTCAGCCTCATGTTTTAATAATTCGTGCCTTTACTTGCCGATTGATAAAAAAATATTCAAAAATATATTTTTTAATCACAGTTTGTAAAGTGGCGACTTAAACTAGTCAATGACAGGTCATAAGCTCTGTTAATCCCTAGACTTATACATCTCTTTCTATAAAATGTTATTTGTCTCTCTTGATTTATATTTATTTATTTTAACATATTACAACAGAGATGAAGAACATTTTAGATGAGGTAGCATCTACAGGGCTTATGACTTGTCATTGGCTGGTTTGAGTGGCCACTTTACACACTGTGTAACATTTACTATTCTGCCTATATTTGAACACCTTTATTCCTTCAATCCTTTTATCTGTTATTGTTGGTGAAGTTAAAGTGCTAAAACCTTTATTTATGCGGGTGAGATTCATCTAGACTTCTATATTACCTTCTCTAAAATGTTTTTCATATTTGTTGTAATATGTTAATATAAACAACTCCCCAAAGAGTTGAATACACTCCTTAGCTACAAAAATTTGGAAAAACACAAAATATTGTTGTTTAATTCACCTGGTCTATAAGGAAGTATAGATTTTAAAAAAAGAAATATTTTCAGGTTTTGCCTAGTATGTAGGTAAAATAATTCAATTAGATGAATCTCACCCGCATGAATAAAGTTTTCAGCTCTTTTACTTCACAAACATCAATAGATAAAAGGATTGAAGGAATATAGATGTTCAAATATGGGCAGAATGGTAAATGTTCCACAGCATGTAAAGTGGCCACTTAAACCAGCCAATGACATGTCATAAGCCCTGTAGGTGCCTAGACGTCTAAATTACTATCTCTTAAATGTCCTTCATCTCTGTTGTAATATGTAAATATAAACAACACCTCAGGGAGTTGAATCCAGTCCTTGTCTACAAAAATTTGGACAAACTCAAAATATTTATTTATATTTACATATATTAATTAATCCCAAAGGCGTAACACATAGTTTGTGTCAACAAAGATTAGAACAAACTCAAAATTGTTTTATTTTTATTTCGTTTTATAGACAATAGAAGATAACTCTTTTAACTTCTCATTGTAATCGGGGCCCTGGGCCGCGATTACAAACGCTATCCTCATCGGTACATATCAGGACGGAAAAAGTAAAATCGATATTTATGTATGAAAATTTATATATCTCTTTGAAAATTGAAAGAAGATTCGTCGGTTACCTGTAGCTTAACATATTTAGAAAAAAAAATGTAAACATATATTTTTTTTTACAAAAAACTTTAAATTTGTAGATAAAAGTTAACTTCCCTTTGGAATACGGGCTCAGGTATATTTTTGAATTTAATTATGGCAGAAAAATAAAATTACCGCCATAATTTCAGCCACAAAATCATGCGTGAACACTGTTCGGTTAAAAAAATCAAATAAATTTAAAATAAAAACGTCATTGTTTGTATATAGATTTGCGTTTACTTTAGACCTTCGGAATAATTTAGTATCCACACGTGTGCACGGGTGGCTGATATGTAAACCACGTATTTTGTAGCTTTTCTACTTCTGTGGAGCGGTTTGCGGTAATTCGCCCTAGGACCGGTTTCGTTGCCGGAATTTTAATAGCACGCAACACCGCTTTACTGATTTATTTATACGTTTATTTTGTGAAAAATTTAAAAGTTCATAAATAAACTCCTATCTTAGAAACTACATTGACTCGATAAATTTATTAACAAGATATTTAATTTGTTTCACAGTCCGCTTAAAATGCCTTTAACGTTTGCGTTAGCAAAATCGATTTTATTTATTTTCTTAGGATGGTTTAAAAGCAAAAAAAAACATTTAAAAAAAAAAAAAACTCTTGAAATTGGTTTTTTAGTAATTTCGTAATGTTTATCGTAAAATTCAAAAAAGATGTGCTTTGTTGGTTTGGACATTTAAAACAAACGGATAGCAAAGAACGCCCACAAAGGTTTACGATGCAAATGTTGACAGATGCAGAAAACGATGAAGACCAAGAAAGGCACGATTTGACTTATTTCAACAAATTCTTGAAGATGGACATGTCAAAATTATCAAAATCAGCGGGTGCGCATGAAGTGAGGTATATACCAGGGCCAAACCGTGTATAGAAGTGATTATGCGCAGCTTACCATTATATTTGACTAACCATAATAGTGTTTTACTATTACTTTATTTATAGAAAAACAAATTAATAATAAACATTTATTTTAATTCATTTCCACCGTTGGTATTTTTATCCTAATATAAATATAAATATTAATAAAACGCGCCCAGCGCCAGCGGTGAGCCAAGAAACAAGTTGATTATTCCAGCTATTTTTTTCATACAAATAAGTATACTATATTTTGAACGTCTTAACCCCAGAGCGGGTTTTTTCTCCTAGATTAAACTTGAAGATCACACAAATTATTTGAAGATTCTTGATTTGGAAAACAGTATTTCAAACATTGTTTCTTAATGGTTATTTTTCTTTGAGATGGTACTTTTGACATAAGACCAGAATTACTTTTATGCGTCATATTGCAAGATATATGGGGCTCGACGCGGCCGTTTTTAGCACTATTAATTTCTAGAACAGTTCGGCCAGTTAACATTTCAATTAAATACCTTAGATATATATATAGACTGAGTTCAAACTGCTATTTTTCATTTATTTTTTAATGAGTTACGTATAAAAGTAATGGATAATACATATTTATAATATAATATATCACGAAGTTACGTCGTTTGAGTTGATTTCATGGATGAGAGTTGTTGTATTACCCAGAAACACAGAAAAAAATCAGTTTATAAAATATGTATGTTTTTTAGATGTATACCGCCAGACACAATATTTCAATATCAATTATGTATAAATCTGTAAATAAATTATCTGTTGGGCTCTACTTTGGTACAAATTAATTTGTCAGTATTCGTCGCACTTCGAGTATAAACTCAAGTTGGTACATGATTACAACACCAGGTTTACTAGTATGGAAGGGCTAGCTGTTCCTAGATATTGCAATAAATATGGCAAAAGGACACTGCAATACAGTATACCTAAATTATTAAATATGTTACCAGACAATATTAAAATTACTGAGTTAAATACAGGAGTGAGACGTTTGCTCAAATTATGGTTATTAGAAAAAAGTTTTTTATATGAGTGATAGTTTTTAATTTTTCATAATGTAATCTGTTATTGTTTTTCAAGTAAAATTATTGTTAATGTAGGTTAAGTGTAAATAATCGATGTAATTTATTAGAACCTGCTGACGAGTTGTATGTATGCAACTCAGCAGGACTTTAATTTAAGGATATTTTGTAAATATTTTTGAAAAATAAATGCAAAATATTACTTACATTTTATTATGTACCTTCTTTATAGGTACAAATATATTATATTTTTTATAGCTTACCTGTAAATAAAATCACTATTCGCCACTGGTATGTATGCACTATAACACGCTCACCAGCTGTAAATGCTACCATCTGGAATTTGGACAAGGCATAAAATATTTGGACATTTTTACTGACGCTCACCTTAACTGAAGAAAACATTTAAATTATTTAGTAGGTAGAGTGAAGGAACTTATTTTTATCTTTATAACACTGTGTAATATATTATATATTCATTGTAGATACTTAAGTACGAGTATATACCATGATTTGTGCAACTCTGTTATGGCCTACGGTTTTATTTGTTGGGGAGGAGCTGCCAAGACTATTCTTGATCCCTCGGATATGATCAAGGATAATATTGCGGCAACCGTACAATCATCTGAGTGAATGCCATTTCAAATTCCTAGAAGTCCTTGACTTAAGACAAATCTACATTTAAAAAAAATCATACTCGCTATTCACAAAAAAAGAAGCACTCGGGTGATTGTGAGTCATGCGCATTCCACCAAGAGTACAGTAAGAAACGATTTGGTGATTCCAATAGCACGTTCAGCGTTATTTCTAAAATCATTTACACACAACGAACCTAAACTATTATTACCTGATTCCATGTGTTTGGAAATCTGATAAACAATCAGTATTGAAAAACAGAATTACGATTTGGTTGACAGGCATTGGAAGTAAGGAATCAGAAAATTTGTCAAGGATAGCAACTTAAATATAACGCAATTCCATTTAATCATTTTCAAATCCATTAAGCTTTTTTTTATTCACTAACATAAACTTAACTTTTTTTTCTCTTTTCGGCTATAACTGTTTTTGAATTTCTTTAATATTATTTTTATTTATGGAAATTCCATAACCATATTTGCCGCAACAAATCGGTCTCTTAGAAAAAGCATTTGCCTATATAGGAATTCATTACAACATTAGTCATACTAATATTTCTGGCTTGCCGACCCCTGCTTACCCCCACGTGGAAAAGGTGTGATGGTTTGTTTGTTTGTTTTAAATTTAACTAATAGAATAATTTTTTAACTATTAACTCAAAGCATTCATTACGTTACTCCATATTTCTGTAAGACTTCCATCTGTTGATTTATAAGGTTAACAAGGAGAAAACTTAATTGATGCGGGTGAAATTTATGTGTCTGTATTATTTTACCTACATACTAGGCAACCATAGAATTAAGAGTAATCCAGAAGGAGCGTAGAATTATATTTGAATACATCGGACTGTGTTTGAAAATTCCTCCACTATGCCCCACTTTCTCCACGCGCATTCGTGATGTCACAGCGTAATGTTGCTCGATGGGAAAAAATATAATCATAACACAAATATAAGGTAAAAAGAAAAAAGCAATCTATAAATTTCTCTAAAATTTTATTGTGTACGCGGAAATATTGATTGACACAACAGAGTAGATAAGTAAAGGGTCATTTAATAAGAGTAATTGAATTAATGAACTTTAAACTTAAAATATATGACAAATTTTATTTACATAAAACGGATATTTTTATAAAATGTTAAATAATATTTGAAATTTTAAAGATTTGTTGGTCAAATGTCCACCACGGAGTAGTTTTATCCGAGGTCCAATTTTCATTAGTTCTCTCATTAGATGAGCAAATTAGGTTTAAAAAAATTACTGGTTTCTGAATTTTTCTTAATTCTATGTAGGCATTGCTTAAAAATATATTTTTTTAATGTACTTCTTTTTGGACATATTGGTTAAATTATTACTATTTTTAATTTGTCAAAACTTTTGTAAAAAAAGACTGAATTTCAAACCCTGGGAAGTAATTATGATATATGTATCAAAGCAGAGATAGAAAACACTTTAAGGAGAGTAATATGTTAGTAAAGGCATTTACAGAGCTCAAGACCTGTCGAATAGTAAAAGTATCATTAAACATAAATATATCATTTTTACTGAGTCTTCTCAGTAGAACTTACTGCATTTTACGTAAACGCGCAGATCACTAAACCATGTAATGGGCATCACTTGACAATTAAACTATTGTAATTTCAGATTTATTATATTGTTGGGGTTTGAACGCTGCAAAACGCCCAGTTGCATAACACAGACAACACTACGCTGGTGATTCCAACTCGTTAGCGTCCTGTCGCGAACCCTGGGCAAAGGGATCACACTTAAAACTGTGTGATCACAGCAAATAACGAGAGGATTAAAGGCGCCTCTCAACCAGAACCAACCAGCTGAAGAAGGTTACCCCGATGGAAAAAATTACCAAACTAATCTGGTCATCTTTTCTCAGGAATTACTATGGCGAGTACGTACAAGAAGGAGAGTTGTGGACCTGTTTCGAGTAGCGCAGGGCAGGGATGCTTTTGCTGCTGTGATTGCCAACGTCAGGGGGGCCTGACAAGACACTTGAAAAAGAAGAAAAATTCTGTAAATAAATACACCTGTTACAATTCAAAATTCAGTTTAAATCCCCTTGGTGTATTTTGCAGATCCAAACCAGCACAAACACGCGACACGGTTCTGGATTCATAAGAAAAGGAATTTCCAGGATTTGAAATACGTCCGGCCCATTCGTTTCTCTCGGCATCTCGTAAAGATCGCTAAACTTGAAACATGTGCACTTAATCGGCGATATTTTAGTCCCAAGTCGGACAGAACGGTCCGGAACACGACATAGAACATTTCATATTTGTGTAAGTTAAGCAAAACTTAATCAGAATATATATTTTTTAATGTATATTTTAAAGGCACTCCTAAACGCTATTAAACATTGAATTGTTTGAAAATACCTTCATAAAAATAACACGCGACCCCTTTAAGAGCACTACTGTTTTGTTGTTTACAAATTATCTATTTTCAAGGGTTAAATAGTTTTTGTACGCCTAAGTGCTTAGCCATAGTGGCGAGCGTTTGCTACGCGGCGCGGGCCAGGTGTCAGCGCGTTGGCGCCGGGCGCGATTTCCCACGCGGTTTGAGGGGAAGTAAAACCTGTTAGTATTTGCATATTGCTGTAGTAAGTGTCCTGATGAAGAGACGCGTACATTTCGAAACCGGTAGGCATAAAAATTCGGTAAGTAATTTAATACTTATATTTATCAACCTTAGTTCAAATGCTTATGTTTGTTTGTTATTTTTACATTTATATGCCATTCGTTATTTTTAATTGATGTTCTAGCTTTGTTTTGTTGTTTTATTATTACTGTCACGCTGTATTGTTTATTGATAAGAACATACATTATTCGTCCTAACTTTATATAAGACTTTAGTTTCACGGAGTTAAGACTCGTGTCATAATAAATTTTGATAAAATATTGTGAATATACGAGTAAAAATAAATAAATCAATTAAAAAATCACGCCGTTTCTTCGTGTAAGTAGGCAGTGAAGATAGAACACCATCTTGTTTGAATGCAGACCTCAAAGAAAATAGCCATACAAAAAAATACTGCCCCGAAGTATTAAATACACAGATTTAAAAAAGATAATCCATTATTCATCTACCAGTTCTATGGCTCAGTGTACTGAAGATTCATTTTTAATTTTAGGGGCATTTGTGCAGTGACTATTAGGACACTGGAAAACCACATTTTAAGACGAATTTATGCCAGACTACTCATCATAAATGGTAGTATTTTTTTTGTTACAAAGCATGTAATATTAAACACTTATGTTTTGGTAAAATAGACATCTTCGAACGGTTGAAGAAAAAAATAATTAAAAAAAAACAAAATTGAAACTGTTGGGACAGAGCTTTGTTAATAGCGGGATATGTTTGAAAAGCTTCTAAAGACAAAGGTTTATTTATTTATTTATTTAAAAAATATTATTTATTTATTTTATAGTTCGATTTCTGGCATGGTTAATATAAAATATTTATTTGAAAGGGTGTTTTCAAACCAGAATATTACATTGTCCCCGGACTGGTACCTGAAGCGTAAGACTGGTCATCTTACCTTCATGTAACAGAAATGATAAAAATACGCTGCGATTGTTGTAGCAACGCAGTGCTCTATCCACCATTAGGTGCGGAATGGGAATAGTGATGATGATAGATTAATTAAAAACAGGTTTGGCCATGTTATTATTCCATTAAAGGTAATAAATGGAAATATAAAATTTCCCACTTTACATGGAATGCCCTTTTACGCCATTTGAGAAATAAATAAATTTTAATCATGATGCAATTTTTACATTTTGGATTACTGCGTTAGTAATATTTGAGGTAACGAAATGAAAAATGTTAATATTTGTTTAATTGTGTTCTTGATTTTATTTTGCTTAAAAAAACATCAAATGTCGTGTAAACTCGTTGAACGCGTTTTATGGGTTGACCGGCTATTGCAAATTACCGGCCATATCCGCTGTTCATAAGGACCGCATTACACGAACATTTTGGTTTTACATTGAAAGTACAAAATCGTCCAGGTTTCCGATATGAGATTCTGAAATCCGCCAGAAATTTACTGTGCCCTGTGTAAACCTGACTAAAAAGTCTGACCTCGATTCTACGACTATTTTATTTTATTTTTCTAGCAAAAAATCTTCATTTAAAAAAAACGCACATATCCTAAATAATTAATTGTAAGTAGTAAATAAATAAATTTATAACGACTCAAATATAGGCAGGATGGTTAACGATAGACAATGTGTTAAGGGATCACTTATTAAGAAAACCAATCAAAAAGAAAACTGTATTTTTCTCTCAAATATTGATGGTACCAAAGCGAAATTTTCAAAAGCTCAATAATTTTTTTCTGAATGGTTGCAGAAATTATCACACCCTCTCACGTATGTTCAAATTGTACTTTAAAGCATTTTACTATACCTTCGTAAACAATTTCATCGCTTAAGTTCAAGGTTTAACTTTTTATTCTCATGTTCAAAACACCCTTTTAATTCCTACCCATACCTATTCCTCCTTTTTTTTCTTACTCTTTCTAACACTATTTCTAACTTTTTTCTAAATTTTCTATTCAGCTCTAATATGGAATCATCTTCCATCCACTTTCAAATATGTCTCCACAGTAGCTTTGTTTGAATCATATCAGGAGCGTAATTATGATGGGAAGCTAAGGACGTCATACCTTTACCATGATGGTATAGTCGAAGATAAATTATAAGCTAGCTCTCGAGCTATAACAACGATACACTACCGACCCCTCACCATCAAGTCTTGATGTGAGTACATCGGTTTGTATCGATGGGTTTAAAATTTGGTTGCACCGAGTAATTTTTTCTTTAATTACGATTGATTTCAATTTTCAATCGTTCTGAGGTTGGCACTTATTTTTAAAATGTACTAAAAATACAGAAGAGAAAAATAAGTTGGTTTTGAAGTCGATATAAATTCTGAAATAACTGTTGGTTTTGAATTCGTACGGCTAGATGGAGTGGCGAGACTGGCTAGATGCTGCCCTATTAACATATAAGAGTCTTAAAAACATTGCCACTATAAAAAATTAATTTGGTTATTATATTTTTTCTACTTTCATCCTGAGTGTACGTATCGAGACGTTAAAGAAGCTGACTAAGTAATCGCTCGGTAGATAAATACAGACAAGCTGTCTTGGTAATCGTCAAAAGTCATAAAAAAAATATTTTGCAAGCGAGCATTTTTTGCTTGAATTGGGATTTATAAGAGTTTATAATTACTTTGAGGGGGGCACTTTTTATTACAGAAGCCCATTTAAAATAAAAATGAGAACTATTTTTAATTTTGATGAAGAAAGGAACGCGGAATAAATTTTCGGGGTCATTTATTGGTTGGATTCAATTATATGCCATCAAGATGACAAGTTGGTAAAACATACCAAGGTAGATAGAGATAGTAAAGAAGTTAAGTGTACCGTCTCGATATGTAAAGAAGAAGAAAGCGTTCATAATCGCGACACTGAAGAAACGTATCCTTTACCTCCCAAAATCTCATGTCTTATATTCGCTTTTTTTTTTAAAGATGAGTATTGTTATTAATTTATTTATATACGCATACTGCTTATTATTTTTTTGAAATAAATTGAACTTTTTATTTCATTTGTTGGTTGGAAAAAAAAGCAAATTAGTAATAAGCTCCTCAATGTAATGTGGATTTGTGGAGGTTCCAAAACGCAACTCAGTACTCGCTGCGAAGTTGGCGACTCAGGAAGCGCTCAACGGTCAGGTCAACCAATCTGAGAGTCTGAACCTAAGTTCTCAGCTTCATAACGCGAGCACTTTGACAGCTCGGAGCATTTTTTACAATTCGACTCCTTCGGCTATATTGTCCGACTATATTGAGTAAAATTCGGATTCAGGAGATTATTTTTTATAAGAATAAGCAGGAATGGAGCCAGGACTTATTTTCGTGCAGACCAGTGTTATTTTGTGGTGCGTTAAGTGTATCTTCTCTTTTGAAATATGAACCCGTCACCCACATAGCAAATTTAGGTATGTAAATAAAAAAGTGTTAAAACAAAAAATAGTTTTTGTATTCAGAAGTACAATGAATAGATCTAGAGGTCCACCAGTCTCTTTCAAATTCATTGTGTATTAAATTTCCAGTGTTCCTCCGCGAAAATCGGATTTTTATTTTCATTTTTTAAACTTTTTTTTTTAAATACAATTTTTTACCAGGCAGATTTTGTTAACAATATTTTACCTCGTAAATAAAAATGTTATCATAATTACCTATAGTTTGGTATATATATTCAGAAAAACAGAATAAATATATAGGTACATAAGAATCCTGGGGTCTTAAAGCGTTCCAAAATGTCAACTTCAACGCAGAATAAATTCCATTTGAAATTCTGATACAAATATCTTTGTCAGTTGTTTTTATAGATATGAAAATCTCGTTAAGACTTTAGATTGATAATGTCGGCCAAAGCTTTGAAAGGAATAAAATCCGCGAAACTTTCGTATTAAGACCATGAAAAAAATCTATTTAAATTAATGTAATACAAAATCTCTCTCTGAGTTTTTCAGGGCAAATCAGATGAAGGTTTGAGAAAAATCCAAATCTAATACTGGACAGGTAAAAGGGACATGGATTATGTAAATCTCTTAGTAATTGAATTTGCAAAGTTTTTAACTAGATTAAACGGATATGAAATTTAATTGAATCAAAATTAAAGCACGGGCGTAAGAAGCTCTTGGCCACAGTGAATTGAAGATTTTTAAATGATTATACCTATCTTAAAAATATAAAAAGAATGACATTCACGCAACTCTTCCGTAAAAAAAAAACAAAATTGTTGATATGTACATATTTCAAATTGAGTTAATTCGTTCAAAGTCTGTTTTAAAAAAAAATATTTTAATTGGTGACATCATTAAAAAAGCATTTTTTTTATATAAACTTTTAAAAAAAAAGCTTATTATTTAAATTGTCTATAGATGCGATAGTTTTTAAGGGCATTAAAAAAAAATTCCCCTAATCAAAAGCCAAATATTTAAAAAATTTAATGTAAAATGTAAATATATGAGACTCACCCTATTTTCAACTTCATACAAAAGAAAATTATGTTCCTTTTAGAATACATTATTCCATTTTAAGGAACGTGTTTACAAAATAAGAACTCTCTCCCTAAATGCGAGTTTTTATTATATTTGGAAAGTAGTAACGTTATTATTAATTATGTATATACACATATATGTATATAAACTATACTGTGTTGTTTTAGTTTAATTTCGTAAAGTAATTTTAATTAGTAAAAAAAGATTTTTTTAAATAACATTCCAAAGTAGCAAAACATATTTAAAACACAATTAAATCAAAATCGGTTTTAGTGAGACCAATTTTTCAACCGATATAAAAAAGTTATCGGAAAAAGTAGATATAAGGGCATGTCCAGGGATATGACTTGTCTCAGGCTGGTTCGAGTTATAAATTTACGGACTTTTTAACATTTACCATCCTGTCTGTTTGTGATTTTCATATCACTAATATTTTTTGAAGTTATTATTATTATTATTATTTGACACTTTATATACATATACAATAAATATACATATAAGGGCGGGCATATTGCCTTAAGGCAATTTCTTCCTACCTACCCAAACCGTTCAGTTTGAGAAAATTATAAATACATGGACATATTGAATCTTACAATTTCATACAAAAATTAAAAGCAAAAATTAACAAAAAAAAATATATATATAAAAAAAATTAACACTATACTATGAAGAGAGGAGAGGGGATGGAAAGGAAAGAAGAAGGATAAAGGAACAATTTAAATATTTAGATAGTGACATTTCAATCTTGACTTAAATGTAAATAAAGAAGGGGAGTCTCTAACATTAGTAGGTAGATTATTCCACAATCGAGCGGCTACTACTGTGAAAGAGGAGGCAAAAAAATTAGAGCGATGACAGGGTATTAAAAGGGTTCTCTCGTTACTAGAACGAAGAGATAGTCCGTGTTGTGAAAGACGTTGGATGAGCTCTCTCAGATAAACAGGCGATATAATCATATAGATATATAGGCAGTTGTGTATAATCATATCAAATCAAAGCAGGCGTGCTTTCACATAATTTTAAACTTTCTCATTGACAACATGTGTTGATTTTTCAGAGGAAATTTTATAGCAATATACTTTATTTATGCGATGGACCATTCTTTCGAAGTTAATAGTCTATCGTGTCTATCGCCAGAAAACCTACGCACGATTTTTTTTTTAAGTACGCCTGCTTTGACTGGATATACTCGTATACGAGTATAACTTTTGAAAATCGTGGTGAGATGAAAAACTACAAACAGGCAGAATGGAGAATGTTACACAGTTTGAAAAAATATCACTCAAATCAGCCAATGACGATTCGTAAGCCCTGTTAATGTCAAAATTTTAGTTTTTTCCAATATGATTTCTCAATGTCTTCAGATTGAGATATTTATCAAACATATTTCCTTCATTTGTTAAAATATTGGTTTAATTTTTCAAAAACTCTTAAACGATTTACTTAACTGTTTGTATTGTCTAACGTTTGTCATGTATTTATATTACACTAGTTTGATCAGTACGAATACATTACGTAAAAAAATATTAAATATGTTGTTTTCATGACAATCTCGGGTATTTTTTCATTGTGTTAAACAATGCTCGTATCATTTAATAATACAAATAGAATATTTAATTTTATTTGGGAAATCAACAGTTCTACATACATATTTATAGTCGACAAACAGATATAGTGTATAAACTCAGAACTAATAACATATTTTCACATAGTTTACACAGTTAGTAAAGAAAATATATTACATATCAAATAAATACATATAATTTATACATATGAAAATTTTATTTTCATGTACTCAATAATCAAAGATTTTTTAAATATTTATTTTAAGAACATTAAGTTATTGTAAATTGGGCGGGGTTAGGACAAGAATGCTTGAAAAGAGGATAGGAGGGGAAAGGAGATGTACATATTTATTATTTTAATGTCTACTAAGTTACATAATGCATTTTTAGTGTAAATTTTAAATCTAAATTTTATATCATCAATGTACACAATTTTTTTGCTGTATTCATGGGTGTTTTACCCTCATAATTTATTATTTTCCGTATATTTGCGCAGCTGTTTCTTTGACTTATAAAATAAAAATAATACGCTTTTTTATATTTCAAGCTAGCCGCCGCACTTATTCCTGACAATTAAACAAAAATGAAAGAAACACTACAATGTTACTTTTTTAAATATTTTTTTACCGAAAATTCACTGTTACAACACGTTTATAAAAAAACATATCAAAATTTCGCAATGTGCCCAATGAAAACGAAACAGCTGTCACGCGAATAAGTCAAGCGGAATATAAAAGGGTCATATTTCCTCTATTTCTTCCCAGTCGTCCTGTTTTTATTATATTTTGATGCTGTTTTGATATCAGTTTGTTTCGAAGTTATTTTGATACCCCTTTTTTTCTCTTCATCATAAAGAAGGTCGAGTTAGTAACTACCATTATATAGCTTCTGGATATTTAAGTACATAAACGCTGATAAGAGTTGATGAATCAAGAGAATGAGGTTCTTTTAGTTTAGTTTCATCAAATCTCTAAAAATACATAAATTTACATTTTTTTTATAAAAAAATGTTTTTATAATGTAACGAAACTAATATATACTTGCTCAGTTGGCCAATAAACACTTTTAATATAAGGAATCTTCAGATGAATGCTGACTGTAGTTCATTGATACGCCTCATAATTATGGATAGTTAGAAACGAGAAATCAAAAATTAAAAATTCGGCAGCATCAAATCCTACATTGGTGACTCCCTAGACTACCAACCTTCTTATTTATAATTTAAAGAAATAAGTATGGCATTTTGAAAAAACTTAAATATTGAATGAATAACGATCATTTGTTTTCTCAAACGAAATTAAAAAATGGTACAATTTTTACTTTTCTCCGCAATAGATTAGAAGGTTTTATTATTTTTAAGGAATGGTGCTGTTTTAAAAATCAGATAAGATACCCAACAAGTTTATGAATATTTGAATTTTTATTCACTTGAATTGGATAAAGTTGAAATATTTTGTAAAATATTCAAGGGTCAAGTTTTCACGAACCAGACTCCGGCACTTTGCTCTGTATATTTTATTTTTAACTGCAATTTAAATTTTCACCTTCAAATAGTCGGCAGCTATTCATTTTTATCATAGTTTCTTTCCTAACTTAACCGCGTATAATTTGTGTCGGCACACTGATTTCAATGTTCTCTTACGAGGAAACGCTGTTCTGACATTTATTTATTATTTGCTTATTATTTATTATTATTTATTATTTATTATTCGTTATTCGTTATTCATTATTCATTATTCGTTATTCGTTATTCGTTATTCGTTATTCGTTATTCGTTATTCGTTATTCGTTATTCGTTATTCGTTATTCGTTATTCGTTATTCGTTATTCGTTATTCGTTATTCGTTATTCGTTATTCGTTATTCGTTATTCGTTATTCGTTATGTTATTCGTTATTCGTTATTCGTTATTCGTTATTCGTTATTCTTTATTCGTTATCCGTTATCCGTTATTCGTTATTCGTTATTCGTTATTCGTTACTCGTTACTCGTTACTCGTTACTCGTTACTCGTTACTCGTTACTCGTTACTCGTTACTCGTTACTCGTTACTCGTTACTCGTTACTCGTTACTCGTTACTCGTTACTCGTTACTCGTTACTCGTTACTCGTTACTCGTTACTCGTTACTCGTTACTAGTTACTCGTTACTCGTTACTCGTTACTCGTTACTCGTTACTCGTTACTCGTTACTCGTTACTCGTTATTCGTTATTCGTTATTCGTTATTCGTTATTCGTTATTCGTTATTCGTTATTCGTTATTCGTTATTCGTTATTCGTTATTCGTTATTCGTTATTTGTTATTTGTTATTTATTATTTATTATTTAATTGGAGAACGGAAATTGGAAATACGAGACTTCGATTTTGGTGGTTTTCATGATCATTCCCTTTCCGCACCTAATAGTGCATAGGGCACTGCATAGGTACACCAATCACAGTGTATCTTGATCATTGTTAGCCTTACATAATGCAGAGATCCGTGCATTATGTAAGGCTTAGACAAGCATTATCAATGAAATAAAAAAAAGAGTACAGCGCTGGTGTAGAACGAATGGATAGTGAAAGAACGGCACAGATTTACGGCAAGTTTTGATGAATGCAGAATGGCTATAAAAGTTGTGATTGCCATAAAGACATGATTATTTGGTAGTTAATAATAGGGTGATACATGTTTTTTGACCCAAATTTGTCTGAAGAATTATCGTATACGAAACACGGGCTCATGAGTTTTGTTTTAATCTTTTTTAACCTTACCCATTCTAAAATATGTTGAATTTGTCCAAATGTTTGTAGACAAAAGACTACTTCACCCCCTAGAGAGTGTTTTTGATTAACAAATAACAACAGCGATGGAGACCTTTTTTCAGATCTTTCACTTCACTAAAATTAACAGATGAAACAATATAATAAATATATTATTTATTTATTATTTAACACTTTGTTTACATTTACAATATATATACATAAAAGGGCGGGCATATTTTCTTAAGACGATTTCTTCCTACCTACCTAAACCGTTCAGTTTGAGAAAATCACAAATACATAGACATATCGAATCTTACAATTTTATACAAAAATTAAAAGCAAAGATTAACAAAAATAAATATATATATAAAAAAATTAACACTATACTATGAAGAGAGGAGAGGGGATGGAGAGGAAAGAAGAAGGATAAAGGAACAATTTAAATATTTAGATAGTGACATTTCAATCTTGACTTAAATGTAAATAAAGAAGGGGAGTCTCTAACATTAGTAGGTAGATTATTCCACAATCAAGCGGCTACTACTGCGAAAGAGGAGGCAAAAAAGTTAGGGCGATGACAGGGTATCTCGTTACTAGAACGAAGAGATAGTCCGTGTTGTGAAAAAGGTTGGAAGAGCTTTCTCAGGTAAATATAAATGTTCAAACTTAGTCAAAATGGTGATTGCTACAAAGTGTGTAAAGTGGCCACATAAACCACTCAATGACCACAAGCCTTATAAATGAATAGACTTTCATATTTCCTTTTCTCAAATGTTCTTTCTCAATATTGTTATTTGATAATCTAACTCACTATTTTTATTCTGATAAAAATCCAACAATTAATTAAATAAAACCTTTTTACAATCTAACTTTTTTGGTGCAATTGGCCCTAACTTGCATTATGTGGGACAAATTTGCCTCCCAATATTTTAATTATCTTCTCAGCACTATAAAATTCTATTCTAGTTCTAATTACTTTTCGCCATTGTTCTTGAAAGTTTTAGAATTCGCGTCTCTTTCATACACTCGGAGCCCAAGACGAAAAGTATTTAGAGAAAGAGGGATAGACTGAAAGGAATTCTCTAGAATTTTGTTCTCGCAGAATGCCGCCTGCAAGATTCTCGGTATAATTTAATATTTATAGTCGTTTAAAACATTTCCCAAATATCAAATTTTTCCACAAAATAAAAACACTACATAAACCAACGACGTTAAATTAAATAGACACTTTACTTGCGCAAAGAAAATGGGATTTCGATTCGTGGGTTCAAGCATTCATTTTCTTCATTATTGTTATGGTAGAATTACATTGCTGTATCGTTTTTGAGAATGGTATGGTGTGTTGAGTAGAAATGGACGTTTCAATTATTTATAAGAAGTAGCAGTAATAACTACCACTTTCACTTCAGTAGACCGGAGTGTTTAGGTGGCTAAGTTTGGATGAAAACCCAGTGGATTACTCCTCTATTTTGCGTTGACCTTTTCTTATATCTCAGCTGATTACTATTTTTTTATATAGTTGGACCGCTGTATTTAGTAGCCTTACGTATCATGTACAAGGCTAAGGTACTCGAAAAAATCATTTTTCTTTGTCTTGGAAATGGGATGTTCGATTACTGATTTTGGTTTAAAACCTTTATGAGTCAAATCACCATTGTTGCAAAATTCAATAACAATGGCGCGTGATAACTACTTTTAACTACAGTGTGGATATCTGTTAAGGATATTCCATCTTTCCTGCATTCTGCTTCAAGATTATGGCGTTGTTAACTGAAAAATGGGCACTGAAATAACAGATGTTCGATACTCTGTGAAGAAATGTCATCGCATGGACAATAGTCAACATTCCTTAATTTAAACCTTTATAGATAACTTCTCATAGCTCCGTGTTCGGTAAAAAATTGGGTCGTTTTGAAAGTACTTTGGTGATGATGACGGAAGTTTGCTGCATCAGCCGGCGTTGGGAAAAACATTTTAGTGATTTTACCTCTAAAAAAAGCGCGGTAATGATCCGCCCAACGCTGCTGCGTATTTTTTTTTATACAACGTTTAGCAAAGCTAAGAGAAATTCTGAGGAGAAAGGTCGTGTTTTTTTACAAGTTGCGGCTCTTGCTCGTTCATCCGCTCTCTCATTTCCTACGATACCAGCATGTCCTCTTATCCAGCATATTTGAATGATCATCTCTCTTATTTTTAGATGCTTATTACTCGCTAATTACTTATCTCCACCAATCTAGAAGCTCAGACGTCCTGATTCCTTCTGTTTTCGCAAAAATATTTTATCTTCCTTATTCTTTTGAGGGCACACGCATTTTGTGTGCGACATCAAATAAGTTATCCAAATCCATTTGGAATTTTTCCGCCCGCTATTTGTGAATTTCTTGGGATTTCGTACTATTTTTTTGAAGTTCCCGCCAAATATGATAAAGATCAACACATTTCTTAACATAATTTGAAAGTGATTTTGCAGGTATTATTGCTTTATCCTTTAAAAAAATGCACTCATAAATGACTTGACAAGCGCTTTCACTGTCAGTCAATTTAATTTCACGAATATTGAAAAATAATACCCCAAGAACTTGTCGATTTGATGGTAATTTTTCACCTGTTATTTGGTGATTTGCCTCCCGGACTAAGAGCTTTTTTTAGCACTTCGTAATTCAACGGACATTCAATTCCAATTTAATAAAATAAACCGTGACGATATCGCAAATAATTGGATTTGAATGATGACAAAGTAATTGCGTGCCGCCCGCGCGCTTGTACTCCAGCGTAACTTATATGAACATTAGGGTGGGCCTAAAAATTCTTTTTGTATTTTTTTTTTTTTTTTTTTTTTTTATTATATTGAAAACATATTATACATAATTATATACAATATTCCCAAGGAGTTTTTTTAAAAAAAACTCATTTAGGGACATACAGATAATATTTTTTTTAGAGACGTTTTTAAATTTTAAACTATAATATTATTTAACAAAAGCAGAAAAATTAAAATTATGATATACTACAAATTAAAAAGGGTATGAAAAATACTTGAAAATAACAGAATAAACAGAATACTAGGCATGGAAATAAATTCAAAATAATGTTTACATTATGCAATCTGGGAAAGAAAATTGAAAAAGTTTAAAAATTACATGGATGTATATATACATACTGAACTAGTACAAAATAAAATCATTTTTTTTAATTAACAAAAATATGCGCACACCCAATACAGGTTAATTTTTTTTATCAAAAACGTTGAAAAAATTGAAATTATGTATACAAGCCAAAAAAAGTATATAAAAAGAAAAAAACACAAATAACATTTAAATAGTATTAAAAATTACATATACAAGCAAAAACGGTGAAATATTAAAAGGTATATGTTCAAGAATGCGCATTCTCTATAAACTAACATTATTTATTCAAAGTACTTCTGGAATAAATAATTCTTCAATTCGCACGTCCTGTTTCTATATTTTGAAATAGGTACTTTAAATTTTTGTGGCAATTTATTAAATTCCTTGAAACCTATGTATTGTAAAGATCTAGTACCAAACTTCGTAGACTTCACAGATCCAATATATATATTGTTTTTTGATCGAGTACTGTACCGATGGATGTCTCCAATGAAAGCTGGCTTTATGTTACTGTGCATTGAGTCGAGAGTAGTATTAATGATAGTGTCAGTTATCTCGAAATAGGAAAGCATGCTAAAAGGCATGATTTTTGTTTCAAAATAAATGTCCCTTACATGAGTATCATACGGTAGGTGAAACACATTTCTGATCGCTCTATTCTGAATAATCTGCACCTCAGAAATTTTGCTCTTAGTTGCAAAACCCCAAACACAGCATAGGTATGATAAATGCGAATGGACCATAGAAAAATAGATTGCTCGAAGCAGCGAAACTGGAAGCATTCTCATAAATCTGTACAGTATTCCAGCTACAGGGACAATCTTTCCTTTCACGCGCTCAACATGTTCATTCCAAGTAAGCTGCGAGTCCACTAACAGTCCCAAGTACTTAGTGCTATTTTGAAATAAAAGAAGTTTTAAAAGTTGCCTTTTGGATAACTCGGAATGCAAAAAATATTTGATACTACTTTTGGCCCTCAACCAGAGCTTGAAGTTCTCGAAAAAGTTGATTTATTCCGCTAAACCGACTGTCATTTCGTATTTAAGTAAGAAAATCAGTCCAATAAAATTTTATAATGTGCATTAAGCCTTATTCAATTAGCATCTAAGGGCGTGTTTTGCACATTGTTTTGTTATTAATAGGTAGCAATTGTTAATGAGCTATTGTTTTTGTCAATATTTGCCAGGCGCTCAACGGAATCAGTTCCGCGGAGTGTAAACTTTTTGCATTTCGGTAGTTTTAAAACGTGTTCAAATTTATAATGTGATTAAGTTAGATTTTTACTAAAACAAAACAATTTTATCCATTTAGACAATTAACAAAATATTTAAACAGTTTTAAACTTCAAACCTCGGCTGAGGACTAAAAGCAGTATTGAATTTTTTTTTAAAATAATTTTTACGTTCAATGTGATCCAAAATGCAACATTTCAAATCTTTTTCACTTTGATGTCTAAAATTTTTTTTTAAATGTATACATCATCGGCCCGCTCTAATGAGCATGTTCCGATACAAGTCGGCAAGGGTAATTGTGTTCCAAATGAACTGAAACTTACTGTGCAAGTGTTTTATAGTAATACAAATGAAATGAGCTCTTTGAATTAAAAAAATATCATGTTGAAAAATAAGGAACACCCTAATATCCAGTTTTGCGGGGTGTGACGCGATCCCTTGCCCAGGGCTACGGGCGAAGACCTCAACGGCTGTGATGTCGAAGATGAAATGCATCAGTACGGTGGAAGTGGCAGAAGGGGCACAGATCTTCTCCCAGGCCACCCAGACTTACTTTGGGCTATGGGCTGTTGGGAGACAGCAACGTTAGGCAAAATGTTGTGTTGAGGTTGGCAGCGGAGGAACAAGAGTCAACGGTGGCATCCTAAGCCCCGGTTAGCAAGAGGGGTTGCTGTCTTGGCGTCAATTGACAACCTGGCAAATCTCTTAGTCCGACATGTAAATTGAAGACTAGAAGAGCTGATCCCAAATAAATGGGACATACAGTTAGGAGAAAAAGAGCAGTAACAGTTGCCGTTTTACAAATCAAAATGTTTCTAAACAACAGTTAAATGAAGCGTTAGCAAAAAAACTAGTTTTTTAACAATTTCTCAAAGATTTATTAGAATTCTCATTTCTAACGAGCTACGCAGCTCTCCACTATTATTAAAGAAACAGTTTCAGATTTTTTACATACAAACCTCGGTACTGACAAGCCTTCTTTTTGTGCTAGCCTTGTACTATGTATATACCTTTTCTGGTAGTCTCTATCAAATTGATATCAATTGATAAATACATCGGCGACTACTTTAATGTTACCACGAAAATTCTTTGTAATTTTAAAAATAGCCTCAACACATAAGAAATAAAATACATCACACATTAAAATATACAAAATAATTTAAAATTAATTTTGGATTTTGGATTGTCCATCAGGATCTCTAAAAATGTCAAAATGTCAAGTACCCTAAAACAAATATATAAAACATTCAATTAGATGTTGATAAGATCACTAAGCAAGACACGCGTGTAACTTTGAAAATATGAAAAGAGACAGTGATTATCAGGCAATCATTTCTTAACCTCAGGGTCAGTATTTTAATGGGAAGTTAAAATTTACCCTTAATTTTATCAATAATGTAAAATGAAGTTTTCTGTATGAAAAATATGCATTTTTTTATTTTTTTATTTGTCAACATGTTTAATTACCGATTAATGAAGAAAATTTTTTAAATTTCAAAAGTATCGATGTTACTTTATCCCGTGTCGATGTGTACCGGTGAAGATAGCTTTCATAATTGCCGAGCTGGTATCACACAGTAACTATCAGGATTTTTATCATACAGTATGTTAAAGCACAAACAAATTACTTTACAGTAATTAATTGTTTTTTTTTATAGTTATGAGAAAACAAAAAGCTAAGATACCAGTAAAACATAAAACGTAAGATAAAAAATAATTTCAGAGACAGAACTTTCCGGTGTTTGTCGAATCATCGCGCGATAATTGAATGAATATATCATGAGAACGGGATGGATATATTGTATAAGAGGTAATGCTCAGTGTCGCTGACAGAAGCTAAAGTCTGTCACTCATAGTGACATTCTGTCACTTTAGTTCTTACTAGCTACCTAGATGGCGTTATTAGTTGGCGGGAATTACACTTAATTAAATACTCATTTCATGTACGAGAGAAATCCTTGAATTCCATTTTCAAAGGTCTCCCAGAAGCAAATTCAAATATTTTTAAAGTTTTATAAAAAAAATATATTTTTTAAATATTTTTTTATTTGTTTATTTGTTTATTTGTCCATACATTAATTAATTACATAGAAATATAATAACAAAAATACACTTCAGAGAAATACATTTTAAAATTCTATACCATGAATTGGAAAAAATGCTCACAAAGACTTCAGCGTCTGGGCGTAGGCTTTTCCTTTTTAAATTATTAAAAAGTTTATAGCATATAAATATGGCAAGACATAATCATGAAAAGAAAAGTAAAGAAAAAGAAAAGAATCACTGAATAAACATATGCTGATATTACGAAAACATGTTTTTTTTTTAAAGAATGTGTCTCTCTGTTTCTTCCATGCTTATCCAAGACCTCAAACTTACTTTAAACTCATCCAGTGATTTAATGTTTTGTAGTTCCTTAATAAGATTGAATGATCTTGGGCCAACATGTAAGGAGTGCCTCTGTGCAAAGCGATTTTAAACATTACTATTTTTTACACCTAATGTTGTGAATTAGGTGTAAAAAATAGTTTAATTATTAATAATATAATTAATTGATTAAATTATTTCACTTCCATAATAGTATTTAGGTGAAATAATTCAATCAGATAAATCTCACCCGTATCAATAATGGTTTAAGCCCTTTAACTTCACAAACATCAAAAATAGGCCGAATGGTGAATGTTACTTAGTGCGTCATGTGGTCACATAAAAATAAAAAAATAGTATTTCTACGCCACAAAACGTAAGTTTGACTTAGAACAATTGGTAACATCTTAATTCTAAAATTAAAAACAACCTCAGCACAACGTCATTTTCAAATTTATTTCAACAGAGAGGGAAAACATTTTTGATAAAATAATATGTAAGTCTAGGCATTTACAGGGCTTACGACCTGCCATTAGCTGGTTCAAGTGGCCACTTTACACACTGTGTAATATTCACCATTCTGCCCATGTTTGGACATCTGAATATCCTCATCTCTTCCATCTGTTGACTTTTGTGAAGTAAAAGAACTGAAACCTTTATCACGTGGGTGAGATTCATCCGGCCGAACCAAATCCCCTACTAGGCAACGCTTGAAAGCAATTTTCCAATTTTTATTCTTCTTCTTTTACCAGGTAGTTTATTTAACAATGTTCTATATTTCCTTCTCAAAAATATTTTCCCTCTCTATTAAAATAAATTTTAATTTGAATAACTCCCTAGGGAGAAAATCCAGCCAGTCTGCAAGCATTTTGACATACTCAAACATTGTTCAACATCATTTTACTTACAGAAGATTATTTTCTTTAATGAAATTAACAAAGGAAATAAAAGGTGGTCAGGAGTAGAACATATTTAGGAAAGAAGTCAAAAATTATATTTATAAATCTTTTTTGTGTCGCACTGAAAATGCCTAATGTTATTTTAGATTTATATTTTATACTGAAAATATAAAACGTCGATCCCCATTTTTTACAAAAGAATTGTTTCTTTTTTACGAAATAGGAAACGTTAGTATAAATATGTGTATTAAATTTATTGTAAACGTGTATTTAATTAGAATATAACATTCTTTTTTCTGAATGAACTAAATTCTTTTTTAAAAAATTTTATTTATTTATTTATTTATTTATTCACACTCAGATACAGATAGCGCAGAATTTTTTCTGCACTCTCTCCACCATCAAAGAGTATCGAGTCTCATGTGGCGACCAAATAATGGAACTAAACTCCAAATGACTTCTTACCAAGGAATTATACAATGTCCTCATAATCTGAGTGTTAGAAAAGGTTTTGGCATTTCTAAGAACAAAACCAAGCATTTTAAGGGAGTCATCACATAGATCAACCATATGAAGATTAAAAGATAACTGAGCATCAAACAACACCCCGTGATCTCTGGACGTTGAAGCCCTTTCAAGCCTCACTCCGTCCATGAGATAACGATAGTATATTGTTTTCATTTTGTTTTATTTATTTTTGCATCACAACAGGCCAGGAGGCCCAATTACAGTGGTGAATCATGCTTTAGTGTATGCTATAACAAAACTTTTGGAAACATTGAAGAATAATTTGTTTTGTTTGCTCCATTGAATTATATTTTGAATGTCACATTGAAGTTTAATACAATCTGGAGAAGTCAGTATTTCACAAAAAAATTAAGTCGTCAGCGAATAAGAGAAAATTACAAAATTTTATGATTTTACCAATATCATTCATAAAGATTATAAATAACATTGGTCCCAAATTAGATCCTTGGGGAACTCCTGAAGAGGTATTAAATGTTTCAGATTGATACAGTCCATATGACACATATTGCTTACGATCTGTAAGATAATTTGTGAATAGCTTCAAAAGAATGTCACTAAAGCCAATCCTCTGAAGTTTCAGAAGCAAAAGTTGGTGATCTACCTTATCAAACGCTTTGGAAAAATCGTTGTTCGAACAGTCTACTTGAGATTCTTTGTCAAGTGACTTAGTGACAAAATTCGTAAACACCATAAAATTTTTATTGGTTGAACGCCCAAACCAAAATCCATGTTGCTCGTTTAATATGAATGGTTCTAATTTGGGATTGACAAAATGATATATCAACCATTCAAATGCCTTTGCAGGAGCAGATAAAATTGCCACCGGTCTAAAGTTTTCGATACATGTTTTATTCCCCTTTTTAAACACTGGAAAAATTTTGGAGATCTTCCATAACTCCGGGAAGACACCTGTTTTTAAGGACAGATTGAAAATAACAGTTAGTGGTTTTTTTTTAATGTGTATACAACCCTTCAGCACAGCGGTTGGAACGAAATCGGGACCAAGTGAACAAGTGTTCTTTAAAGAACTAATAGATTTGAAGACATCAATTTCGCTGAAATAATCTATTGAAATATTTTGCGAGCCTTGCGACGTGCTTTGTTTACTAAGATGCACCTCTTTATTCGGAGTAGAACAGTAAACAGATTTAAAATTATCAGCAAAAGCATTCACAATATCCACATTGCGAACGTCTTGACATTTCCAGGTCACGAAGTCCATGATTCCTCCATCCCAGCACTTAGAGCCAATATGTCTCCAAAAGTCACTGGGATTTCGCAAGATATTTGACTCGATATCGACAATGACGACGACGACTCGATAATGACAAGTCTTAAGTCTTGTAGATGCCTAGACTTCTATATTCCCTTCTATGAAATGTTCTTCATCTCTGTTGTAATATATTAATATTTACCGCTCCTTAGGGGATTGAATCCAGTCCATGTTTACAAAAATTTTGTTATACTCAAAACAAAGTTTATTTTCTTAGCAAAATTAAATCATTAATATTTTAAGTGTGTCCAAATGTTTGTAGTCAAAGACTGGATTCACCCCCTATAAAGAAAAAAGAAAAATTTGCGTTCTTATAATTTACGCGCATTTTCAACGAGTTGTAAATAACTCACTATTAGAAAATGGGAACCAAGTTGGGGTAGAGTGGGATTCGAACCACGGACCTATGATCCGTGAGTCTGAGACACTAGCCGCGGGACCACGACCCGATTATAATTAAAATATTATAAGCGTAATGAGCAAAAGGATATGGGAATCTAGGCATTTACATGGCTTATGACCTGTCATTGGCTGGTTTAAGAAGCCATTTAACACAGTGTGTAACATTCACCATTCGGTCAATGTTTGGACAGCCATATTTCTTCGGATATTTTACCTGTTGATTTTTGGGAAGTCAAAGAGCTGAAACTTTTGTTGATGTGACAAGTGGAAACATTTTTTTTCTTTTTTTTTACTTGAATGTAGTACAGTGTGTAAAGTGGACAATTAAATTAGCCAGTTAAAGGTCATAAGCCCAGTAAGTACCTAGACTTCCATATTTTTTCTATAATTTGTCCTTTATCTATTTTGTTATATTTTAATCAAATGCAAAGAATTTATTGCATCTTTTTCCACAATGGAATTTCATCAAAATGTATTTTTCTATTCGATTTCAAAAAGACGATAATGTCAATAATACACATTACTTTACAAAGTTAAAGAAAAAGAGTTTAAATTAGTAATCCCAGCATGTATCTGAACTATATTTCTACATATTTTATCAAAATCTTCTTAGTAAAAATATAACTTAGCTTTATCAACAATCATCCAATAAAATTGATACCAAATTTCTTAAAATTCGAATATAATATATGTACAAGTTTTTCCTCGTTTAAAGTAAGTATTTAAAATTTAATTTATTTAGAACTATTTCTCTAGTACTTGATTCTGAGTTTGCCTCCATTGAGTCATATTTCTTTCTAAAAGTTATACAACCCTTTGAGGAATTTTAATCGTTCTCACTCACCATTTCTAGTATCTAATGTAAATCGCGACAGACACCCTCGCATTTTAGTTATTTCTTAATAAATAGACATACCCTCAACGGCTCCTTCTCTCCTGGTAAGACCGAGGTGGCGGGTAGCAATATAAATTCAAATTCAATCTCACACCGAGCGGATAACTGAATCATATAAAAATTTATGGCGATAATGCGGAGGCCTTCGTTGAAATCACTTTTCATACCCACGCCGATTTCTGACGTCCCGATACTTTTTGAATGCGTTTGACTTTTTATCAAACTTTTCGTCGAATTTTTTAAAACTTAAAAAAAAATCATTAATTGTTTCAATTATATAATTGAATAAGAAAAAACTACCTTACCGCAAAAAAGCAGTGTTTCATACCGTTTGTTGAGGAAGTTCAGTGCTACTGCTAAGAAATTAAATATAAAAAATGTTTTCTTGCACGTGGTAAAAATTTTACCATTTAATTATATGGTGAAGTTTGACTGACATGTATGAAAAAAAAAAGGGATTTAATAAAAATGAACTACGTCACAAGCTCTCTCCAATCAACCAATGATGGAGGGATGTGATAGATATCCGATTTCCAAGAAACCAACTCACCAATCAGCAGAGGTATTCGACGAGAACTTGTGACGTCACGAGCGATGTAAATACATTTTTTTTTAATTTTTGCCCCAGTTTGATAGTATATTATGATATGATTATAGATAAAAATAAACAAATGTAAAAAAACCACTGGACTTCATCATGGCGAGGGTTAAGTAGATATGCGATGGCAGAGCATTTTTATAAATATGTGTTTGGAAATAGTTTTTCTGTCTCACTCTCGCATGTGCCTCCCCGATACTACGCGAAAAACACAACTGCACGTCTAACTGATTACGACTAACGAAAATGGACAAAATTGAGGTTTTGTATTTCAGATTTCCCCAAAACTGACCCGATTTTTTTTTTACAAAAGAGTGTTAGAAATATTTAATTAATCGGTACCCTTTGCGATTATTGAAAATATTCATTATATGTGAATAATGAATATCCGAAGACAGCAAATTTTTTTATGGTCCTAGCTCTCATAAGATAAAACACAATTTATCCTAAAAAAAAGTAAAAAAGACCCACCAATAGTGAATCTCTATAGTGTGTAAAAAAATATTGCTCTTGTTCCATAATCGTCAAAATAAAGGTCAGACCTTATTTTTTCTTAAAAGCGAAAACCGCCACTGTCTGTGATCACTATTTTTAGGAAATCCAATAGTGAAATGAATATTTATTCATTCAAAATTACATTTGTTTTATATATTCATGAATATATATTTTTTTTATTTATTTTATTTTCTTTTATTCAGGAAACATACAGTACAGTTACAAAGTTTAATATTTTACACAATTAGACTTAATTCTAATGGACCAGTGAAGTTCCCATATTAAAAAGCAATTATATGTAAGGTTAATCATGAAAGTATAAAAAAGAGAAGGAAAAAGAAAACATAAATGAAAGTTGTTTAAAAATGAAAATTTAAGTGAAAAAAAATATATTTTAAGGTTTGTAGTTTGTAGTGAGCATTTACAAATGGAATTAATATTAAAAATGAAGAAAATTTGTAAGAGTAATTAAAAATTAAGAATGGAAATAAAGAATGAAAAACATGCTCAGATGTAAAAATAAAATAAAATAGTAAGAACATTTTTTTTAAAAAAAGGGAAAACATAAACACATATTTATTTTAAGGGATTCAAAGAAACGATGAGAAAAATCTTTAAGTGAAATATAAGACGGTAAATTTAAATTTAGGTAAATTTAAAAAAACATCTACAAAATACATATAACATATAAAGGTTTTTAAGGCTCTGTCCGTTTCAAGTCATAATAATTAGCAATCAAAACACATAGTAAAATTCATTACATTATAATTATATGTGATGCAAAACAATAACAATCCAAAAAAAGTGTAAATAAGAAAATTCCAAAAAAGAACACATTAAAAAACTATCAGATATAAATATTAAAATATCTAGAAATTATACAAAGTAACTTACATTCATAATCAAAAATACAAAATAATTTTAAATAATGCAAAAACATAATTGAAATGACAACTGAGATAAAGTTTCTACACACTCACTCTATTATATACTAAGAAATACTAGTAATAAATAATGTCAACAATATTTTGAGTTTGTCCAAATTTTTGTAGACAAGGACTGGATTCAACTCCCTGGGGATCTGTTTATATTAATATATTACAACAGAGATAAATAACATTAAAGAGAAGGTAATATGGAGTCTTTAACTTCACAAACATCAACAGATGAAAGAATTGAAGGAATATGGATGTTCAAATATAGGCAGAGTGGTGAATGTTACACAGTGTGTAAATTGGCCACTTAAACCAGCCATTTACAGGTCATAAGCCCTGTAGATGCCTAGACTTCCATATTACCTTCTTTTAAATGTTCTTTATCTCTGTTGTAATATATTAATACATAATGTGCCTAATAACAGTGAGTACTTAATTGAAGAATACTGTATTGTATTTATTTGATATGTAATATATTTTCTTTACTAACTTTGTAAACTATGTGGAAATCTGTTATTAGTCACAACTAACTCAGAGAGTTTATACACTTTATCTGTTTGTTTACTAAAAATATGTATGTAGAACTGTTGAATTCCCAAATAAAATAAAATTAAAATAAAATACAAAAATAAATTATTAAAAGCCATGACCAAATAAAAGTCTGGAAGGAAAGCACATTAATTAATTTTTACTTGTCTTGAATATTTAAAATATTGAGAACCTCGTTCCTACTGATGTCCAGCAGCCAATTCCAAACATTTTTCTTAAATAAATTGGCTTTTGTCGAAATTTTTATGCCTGCCCGAAGATGATTAAAAAATAAGAGACAGGAAGGTAATGTTTCTGTAGCTAGCTTTGAGTGAGTGGTCGGACCAAAAAAAATTACATATTTACGTTTTTATTATTTTTATTTATATTTTATCCTGCAGATTGCATCTTTATATTTTGCTGTGTCCTGACTTTATCTACAACTATTCATTTTATGTTCAATATGTTATTGCCATCTCAACAAGTCAAATTTGAAATGCGTAAAAAAAATAATCCATTACTTATCGAAAATTAATTTGTGCAGGGGTGATTTCATATTTAACTTTCTACCATAATAAAAAAAAACAAAATCTTTTTTTTTATTTGTAGAAGGAAATACGCCCACCAGGAAAAAAAATACATCTATACTTACACTTTGTGATGTAAGTGAACGTAATCAAATTATGAAACTTTACAATATTTAAAGAGGAAAAAAACTTATTCTTAAAGGTAGTGTCAGTGCCATACAAGCTCCTGACATCACTGGGACCTGTAAAAATCTATGAGGAATCTTGTAAAGCATCTTGGTATAGTTAATTTAAATAAACCTAATTAAAAACTTATCAAATCACTCATCGCCAATCGGTTACATTTATATTTTTAACTATGCATTTGTATTGACATTTTTGAAACTGGAGTTATCTATTAAAATATTGAAATATATTTTTTTTACATTTAGAAAATGAATCCTTCAAGATCAATACAATAATTTCATTAAAAGCCAGTTGAAAAAAAAATGCGAAATATTGGAAAAAGGAAACGTTCGTCAGAATGGTAAACGTTAAAGAGCTTAAAATGATCACTTAATATAACCATCAAAGGTCATAAGTCCTAAAAATGCCTAAATTTCCACATTTTACAATATCTTGTTCGTTTCTTTTGAGATGTCAGTAAGTATTTATTTCAACGAAGAGAAAATAATAACCAGACTATACCGATATTACGAAAATGCACTAGATAAATCAATTCGTTCGAAGCTTTTCGAGAGTTTTACAAAAATATAAAGAATTTGAACTTCTATCTTTTTTCTATTTCAGTATGCAGTAGAGAAGACAGAAGACAGAAATGAATTAAATTTGTATGCAAATTTCACAGGAAACGCCTTTCCTCCATCTTTACTTCAGAAAACTTAAGAAAAATCATCGCCCAAGGGGTTTTCTTAACACCTTTGATCCCAATAATTTTAATACCGGAAATTCTAGGTATTCTTTTTTAATCATGTCAAAATGATTTTTGACAAGCTGGATTGGGCATAATTGTTGTATTTACAGCGCTGTTGAGTTGATTTTTTTAACAAAACCACAACAAACCCCCTTTTTTTAATTTTATGAAATTTTCATTGATTGTAATAGAGATAGAATGAGAAGGAAATCTGGAAGTCTTGATATTCACAACTATAAATAGGATTCAAACCTTGAACCTCTCATCAGTGAGTCCGTGACATTAGCCACTGGACTAAAACCAGAACAATGTATAGGAATGTTTTTTTTTTTTTTTTAACACTGGCTAGTGTTGCAATTCACTGATTAGAGATCCGAGGTTTGATTCCTATTCTACCCAAACCTGGGAATCGATGGTCTATTCACAGTTGTAAATGCCTAAACTTCCATATTTTCTTCTCGAAATCGTTTTTTCGACGAAAAAGTTATTTGTTTACTTATTTCAATATTTTCCCTATCTGCTGCAACAAATTTAAATATAAATAACTTCCTAGGGAGGAACTCCAGCCTGTTTACAATCATTTGGACATACTCAAAACATTGTTGATTAAACTAACTAGTATAAGAAGACGTATAAAAACGGGAAAAATGTTGTCTGGCTTTGCTAAGTAGGTGAATTGGTTCAACAGGATGAATCTCACCCACACGATAAATAGAAGAATTGGACTAATGTTTCAAAATCGGGTTGTGGTCCTGTGGCTAGTGTCCCGGACTCACGGACCAAAGGTCCGTGGTTCGAATCCCACTCTACTTCAACTCGATTCCATTTTCTAATAGTGAGTTATTGAGTAAATTATTGGGTAAATCATAAGAACGCAAATATTTATTTTTATAAAAATAAAAAAAATCATAGGTGGAATAAAAAATGTTATACATTTTGTAAAGTGGTCACATAAACTAGTCAGTAGTTCACAAGCCCTGTAAATGCCTAGACTTCCATATTCCCTTCTCCAAAATATTTTTTCTCTCCGTTGCAACAAATTTATTTCAATGTGTTTTTAAACTCCTATGAAGATGCCTTACGATCCAAAGTTTTAAAAATATATTTTAAAGGCCTATACAATGTTTGGCTTGTGGTCCAGTGGCTAGTGTCGTGGACTCACAGATCAAAGATCTGATAGTAGGACCCCACTATACCCCAACTTTTTTTTGACAACCTACAATTCATTTAAAATGGCCTTAAAAATCAAATGTTTTGGTAAATCATAAAAACGCAGATATACTTTTTTTTAAATTAATTAATACACCTTTAAAAGGTATTAAATAAAAAAATATACATTACAACACAATACCACCCCGTCCTGTCTTCCTTACTAGTCACTCTCTTTTCTTCTTCGTACCGTAACCCACTATTTTTTTTACTTTTTTTTAACACTTTATATTCAAATTGGTATTCTGATAATCAAGTGTAAATATTATAATTATTAAGTATTTAATACCGGATCTGATTATTGTAATATAAATGTTTTCCATAAATTCAGATCTGAAAGAAGACAGACTCAGACTTTGTTCATTGCCAGTATAAGCGAAATTTTTACTCAACTTAGCTATTCTTTTATCCGCTTTGCAACTACGAAGAATAATCACATTTCTGAATTCAATTGGATTTCAATGAATGTCGTTTGGATTCAAATCTCAAAATATTTTAATGCCCTTTTTCAAATTTCTTAATAAAATGCACTTTATTGTAAATAACCAAAGATAATTTAATTTTAAATAATCACAACAGTAGTTCCCACATGATTTATCAGCATTATCATCCTTCTTTTGCACGCAGTGGTGCATAGAGCACCTCATTGGTATACTTAATGCCATGCAGAGAAACCACCGCAATTAACATTTTGTCGTATGTGTGGTATTTATTGTTACGTAATAAGCATTTGCTCGGCATTAAGTGCATTCAACTCTTTTTTTGCAACGGCAACTGGAAATTTGTAAATCAAATACCTACCCACGTAGTAACATCAAGTTTTTCTCACATCAACCAGTGATTTTCAACCTTTATGATGACTATTGTCCATGCGATGATATTTCTTCACAGAGTATAGAACATCTGTTATTTCAGTGCCCATTTTTCAGTTTGCAACGCCATAATCTTTAAGCAGAATGCAGGAAAGATGGAATATCCTAAACAGATATCCACACTGTAGTAAAAAGTAGTTATCATGCGCCATTGTTCTTGAACTTTGCAACAATGGTGATTGGACTCATAAAGGTAATAAACCAAAATCAGTGATTGAACATCCCATTTCCAAGACAAACAAAAACTTTTTTTTTCCGAGTACCTTAGCATGACTAACATGACTCGTAAGGCTACTAAATACAGGGGTCCAAACATATTTTTAAAAAAATAAAAAAATAAAAAAAAACCTTTATGCTACAGCGCCTCAATAAAAAAAAATCCGCGCCTGTCTATCTTTTATTCTTGGAATAGTTATAATAATAAAGACACGTTTTATATAATAATAACTTTATTATAACAAAAAACTTTAAATTACAATCAACATTATAATAACAAGGTTACCTTTCAACAAATACTTGAATTTTTATTGTTTTATTCTATTCTTTATTTGGATAACCAACAGCTATATTTGACTTAAATATAAAAAAAATAAATTACAAATAAGCCAATTACAGGTTTTCACAAGTAATATCGCAGTGAGATAAAAAATATTCTCGAACGTAAAATGAACAGTAATCTAATGTAAATCAAAAAGAAGAGAAAAAACACTGCAAATTATTTCGAGAGCAAACGCCGCACGTCATTATGATTATTCGCAAATAAATCTATGTTTGATGATTTTGATAAAACATTAAAATTATTGAAAATTCGCCAAAGCAAGCGCAAAGAGGAAAAGCATTCATCAATGCCGTTAACAAAAAATATGTAGAGCAAAGGTCCCAGAAGAGACCCTTGAGGCACCCCGCTGGGAACCCGTACCCAACTAGAAATAAAATTATTAACCACTACCGCTTGTGATCTGTTGTCTATGTAAGATGAAAACCATCTGAAGAGGTCACCTCTAATACCAATTTTAGTTATTTTTTTTAAAAGTAATTTATGATCGATTCGGTCGAAGCATTTACTGTGATCGGTGTAAATAACGCCTACCTGATTATTTATTTTAAAGGATTGCACATAATCAAAAAAATGAATGCGAGGGATGTTGTCGTTTATTGGCACAAAGTTCATCAAATATTGTCAACAATGTGTAGAGTGACACTTATTTCTCCTTTTCGACCACTAACCTGGATCGATATTTGGTTATCATTGCAGCTGCTGAAACCGCTAACATAAATGATTCAAATACTTTATTTAATATTTAAAGCAATAATTTTGTAGAACATTGTATTCCAATATATAGCAATGAAATAACTTTGTTTTTTGTATGTACCATTTTATTTTTTAAATTTCATAATAAACTAGTTTCGGTAAAATACTAAATAAAAAACATGATGTAAAAATTCCAAAATGAGGGTAAAGTAGGTAAGGCAAAGGGTAGAAACTAGGGGTAAATGTGTGGATTCAGGGAAAGAAAACATATTCAAAATGGAATAATTACATAAATTTATTTGATTATCAATAATACTTCAATAATTTTTTACAGCCTTCCATATTAAATATAACTATTAGTTATTGAGTGTACTTCTTTTTTAGTTTATGTGTAAAATTAAAATTTCATCTTCAAAGTTAAGTGAGAAAAATGATGGTTTTTAAGACCGATAAAATGTCCACTAAAAACAAAAGGGAAGTACTCTCAATAACTTGGAAATATTAGAAATTAGGGAGGCTGTAAATAAAAATTTTAATCTTATTAATAATCAAATTAATTTAGGTAGTTGTCCTATTTCAAAAATGTTATCTCCCATGGAACCTCCCATGCATAAGTCAAGCGTCTTACCTATTACACTTCGGAATCCGCCAGTTACGCTACGATTAATGTTCCAATGCAGTACCCTATGTTCCATTAGGTGCATAAATAAAATGATGATCATGATAATATTTATATTGTAAAAGCAATGCATAATATTTTTGAGAAGTAAATACGGAACTTTATGCATTTACAAGCTTCATGGCTTCTCATTGGCTTGTTTGAGAAATCACTTTTAGACATTGTTTTTCTGCGTTTGTTTAAATATCCATATTTGTTAAATTCGTTTATCCATTGACACTTGTGGACTAAAAATTGTGCTCTATTGTAATATTCTCGTTAGAATTTTCTTTATTTTCGTTGAATTTTCAATGTATTCTTTTAGTCAAAGTAAATATTTGCGTCTTATATTTACTCAAATATTTTGGACACCATTTTCAACAAGTCATTACTCGTATAAACATGCTGGGGAAGAGTGAGGTTTGAACCCACGACCTCTCGTCTGTGAGTACGTGATTCTACTACTAATACTTCTACTTACTACCATCACGCCATTGCCCCGTAGGGGTAGGCAGAGAGAACGGACCACCACACACGTCTATCCTGGCATACATTCCTAGCTTCTTCCACATTCATACATCTTGCCATACATGCCCTTCAGTTCTGTCTGCTTTTGACATGACCAGACTTAAGATTTTGGTTTGTTTGATCATGCCACATCTTCCTTGGTCGTCCTCGTCTCACGTTGCCGTTCATTTTCGCCATATATACTTGTTTTCCCATTCTTCCGTCGTCCATTCGTTCCATGTGACCAAACCATCTCAGAGACCCTTTCTTAATCTTATCAATCATACTTGACTCAGATTTACACTCTCGCCTGGTTTCATCATTCATCTACTCTACCTACTAGTAATACCCTATTCAATATTTTTTATATCATTGTAGGTGTTCATTGTTTCATCAATCTCTTACGTTTTGTTGGAGTAATTTTTGATGATAATTTTCATCAATGCACTTTGTTAAGCAATCAATTTCCTTCAGGACCAATATTCCCTGGCAGAATTATCCAAGCCAAAATAATCTCTTAGTGTAGTTAATTAATCTTATCCCCGCACGCCGCAAGTGCACTGGGATTAGAGTGCCCGGGAAGCAAGTCCACTATATTTGTCACTTCATAATCCAGTGAAGATATTTCCGATACATTTGGCAAGTAAATCAGCTGTCGGGAGGCGACCGGCTACTGTAAACACTGTTGTGTCCCTGGTATGATATATTTCAGCACTTAGTGGAAAAATTGAGAAAATTGGGAGAAAAAATAAATAACTGGGTCAAAAATACCTAGGTCGTGATCCGATTTTGTAATTTGTGTTTGACCTTAAAAAATATATAATAAAATAACATCTTACGAACAGACCATCACGTAAATTTCCCGTACTGGTAGACAAAGAGGATAGAATATCATATTACTCTATTTTTGACACTTGCGTGGCTGTGATGCCACACTAGTCAACATAGGATACAAGACTTGACATATTTCTCTTATTTTTTTAAATGATGAACTCATATTTTTTGTTATCTTCAAATGGACTTTTTTACACCAGATTTGGATAGTAAATTTTGTATTACTATGCTGGACGTTAATACAAATAATATTTATTCTTGCTACGCGAAGAATAAATGTCCGCTAATTAAGCAACCTATCTGTTTAAGAAAACACGAAGGTAGAACTCATAACAAGAAAGACAGAGACGCTGTTCTGTGGTGGGTGTTGTGTAAAACAGATTTTTCAGTTGATGACAGTGATGGAGGACACACGCGTGAATATGAGCGGCGTATTTATGATTTAAAATTTATTTTGCTATAACAGGGCTAAATTATACGTAAATTTGCATAAGTTATGGAAAAGAAATTATTAAATAGTGTGTCTCTGTGTGTTTTTTTTTTTAATGTCTGAACTTTAGAATATTCCGTCTTTTACTAGTGGTAACACGACGTTAGATCAACATAGCCCCAATTCAAATAAGCCTTATTTGATTCAACTTTTTACTAAACATGTTTTTCCTAGGCATTTTTTTACCTAGAGCTGGCACTCGTATCTCAAACGTTAAACTGAACACCTTTTCTTCATAATAAATAGTATGTCTGTAAATTGTTGAAGCTTTTGTTGCATTCAGTGCTCGAAAATATCAAAAAGATCAATTCTCAATTTTTAAAACAGTATAGATAATTTGCACGTTACAAAAATATGTGCCTGTAAGGACACACTTCGAACAATTATTTACGTAAATAATAATTTATTACGTTAAAAAAAGATAAAATAATACCAAAGAGACTCTTGTTTTCTTTGTTTTAATTCAAGCAACCGGCAAGATTACATTTTTCATATCTTTCTATGAAAAATAAAACAATTAACTTACTTTTGAACCACATTATATTTTCAAGATTCCAAAATAATACATTGAGGTCACTATTTATTTGATTGCCTTTCTTCAATTTCTTAAAAAGAAAAAAGACGTATAAAAATTCAAATTGTATCTATTTGTCCCAAAATAAAGATTTAAACTAACTGTGACTGGAAACAGTAAAACATTTACGTTGAAACATACAACGACATTTACATCCAAGGACAATTGTATTCGTGTTTCCATATGTATATATATATTCGGTGTATAGATAGTTAAAAATGTGGAACAAACACTTGGCACCGTTGGCAAAGTAACAGGAAAGCAGGAAAGTGAAGGTTCGGTTCCGAGATGAATCCAATGACATGTATTTTTTGGGACTTGTTTCACTTAGAATACTGAAAAAACTTTCATTTAACTTAACGTTAAAAGACTGCAATGCTTTTCATAAGCGTCATTATATATTTTTCTTAAAAAAAAATTGTTTTATTAATTATATCATCTTCATCATCATACTTTTATTCACACCCAGTAGTGCATAGAGCACTGCATTGTTAAATCAAATTTATCTAATCTCGATCATCTGTTACAGGAAGGTAAGATGATCAGTATTTTGCTTTAAATGCCAGTCTAGAGACAATAAAATAGTTCACATAAAACTACCTTATTTTAAAATATTTCATGTCAGCTCTGTCAGGAATGGACGCCAAGATTATAAACATGGAATACATCAACCACGACACTATGAAGCGGACTTACCTAAACTTGATATTCCATCTCAATTGTTTTACCTCATAGTAGCCATCGAGTCAAAATCACTCGTCCTAAGTTCTGGTTCTTTTTCAGACATAACTGTATTTATCATTTACTCTTTTAGATCACCTGGTAAGTAATAAGTGCATAATATTCCATGTCAAATAAGCAAAACATGTTAAAATAATGAGTTATATTACTTCTTAAGTTTTCGTAGGAAAAACGAAATATTTTATTTTTTTTAAATATAGAAAAACTTACTTTCTAAATAAAAGCATAAAATCACATGTTAATAAACTTAGATTTTTAAAATTACGCATGTATTTATGTCTTTTTTTGTTCAATGGTATGAATCATAGCCTTGAGCGCCTGTTAAATATAATCGAACCGTGTAGGTAACTTAAATTTCGATTATGCATTTATCTCTATGCAAAAATTATTTAGTTTTATGCCATTATTGAGTCGCAGTTTCATTAAAATTAGAAAAGTTTAGTGGTCTCGTTGATTTTTTGTATTTCTGTTTTTTTTAAATAAAAAACAGTTAAATAATATTTCGGATTTTTTAATAAACAAGTATGAATTATTATGAAAATAAAACTTTGTTATCAGTGTTACACAATTAAAAAAAATAAAAATAAAAAAAAATAAAAATAACAAGTATGAAGTTTATGATCTGATATATTTCTAAAGGGGGAAAAAATTAAACCAAAGCACAAATGTGTTAACATAAATGTGTATATAATGAGTACATAAAAGTATAAATAGACGAGTATTCACAATAGTTAAAATATGTTCTTTTTTCAGGCCTTTGACTTAAGTGTGTTTATTTACGGCTGCAATGGGACATCGTAGCCTGTTGTGTAAAAAAAAAATATTTTACCAAAACTTAAAATGGCAAGTCCTTTTGTTCGACAAACTTCAGTCCATATTTCTCGGGGGTAGCGTGGTACCGTAGAGGGGTAACAAGTATTTGTTTTGTCCTAGGAACTATTGACAAGAGTGTCGGTCGCCGTTGCTTTCCAAGGAAAATAATTGACAGCTTGATTTGAGAACAAACAATTCTTTACTCAACGTTTCCTTTGTTTAATAATATAATAATTTATTTTAAAGTACCGCAGAATTTATACTCCAGCGCTTTCTTTTCATTTATTTTGAAATGATTTGTGTATAAATTTTAACATTTTTGAGCACCATTTTTTCCCAATTTTTGTACAAATATGTGGTTTTTGTTTTGAAGTTTTTTGCTTCCAAATTTATTTATTTACTGACGGCAATTCTACCATTCACATAACATATTATTGAAAAAATGTTTTTAAATAATAAAATATTATTAGATATCATAAATTTACATACATAAACAAAAACCTAGATATTTTATACTTAGTGGTTTTAGACAAAATGATCGCCAACAAAATAAAACAAATAACCAACTACGAGTACATTAAACAATTCGTAACTATTCTAACCCGACCTATTAAAGTTGATTTATTCTTTTTGCCAATAATATATTTGTAACTTTATTTTTTTAGTTAAGCAATGATAAATTTAAAACATCTAAATAGAGGCATATTCAATGCCAGTGTTTTGTATTTTTTCAATAAGTGTATTATATTGATCTACCGTTTGAGAATGTGGCATAAAGAAAAAATATTCAACACATACGTATATGTTGTCAATGAAGTAAGTCTTAGTTAAAAACATTTAAATTTTAAAATGCACTTAAATGTCATTTTATGAATGAATCCTACAACAAAATTTATTAGAACACTAAGTTCATCTTCCTTTCATTGTTTAACTTCCCTTACTAAACGTAGAAACATTTATAATCTGTCTTTTCTCTTCAAAATTTTGAAAAATTTTATCTACCGTCCTTATCTTTTAGAGCGTATTAAAAAAAAATGTCCCGTTAAGCCAACACGAAAGATTCAATTCTTTCATAATCGATTGCCCAAAAAAATATTTTCAAAACTCATTTATATATTATAGCTAATCTTAATTTTACTTACTTTGTCCCTATTTAGATATTTTTGATACGAAATTATTTGACATAAAAAACTTTTTGAAAAACTGAAACATTTGTCAGTGTGTGATTTATTTATGTACCTTTCAATATGTTTATGTTACTACCGTAAGTAAGCTTAGAATTAGTCAACTATATTATAAAAATTTCTCTCGTCCACTCTTCCACTGTTTTTTTCTAATCTCCAACCTTCTTACAGTGATTTTCTTTCTTATTTAATATTTTATGTTTTCTCTTTTATTGTGTAATTTGGATGTTCGATTACTATTGATCTATTTATTTTTTCATTAATAATTTATTTATTATTCATACAACCTTAGCCAATAACAATAGTTACATGAAGTCACATTAATACAAGAAACTGAAAAATATTTTAAATATTTGTGAAGAACTTTACCTGGATGTTTATATTTATTTTTACATTTTATTATTTTGTATTCAATTAGTTGTTTTTCAAAATAAAAATAAAAAACACGAGCATTGACATAAGGTTTTTCTTGAAAAATACTGCTTCTACTTAAATTACTATTTTTATTTATTTTAATTTATTACCTCCATGGAAAACGCAAATGTCAACAATTATCTTTTTTTCACTTAAAATTCTTATTTATTTTTTATTTTTTGTCACATTTAATGTTTATATCTTTTTAATTTATGAAAACTTAATTGGTCTTTTTATGTTAAAAAATTGTTGTTTTTAATACTGATTTTGTATGACTGTATGTTTTCTAAATAAAATAAAATAAAATAAAATAAAATAAAATAAGAGTTCGAATATATTATGTTTTTTAGTCAAAAAAAGTAAGAAAATTTTATAAATAATTGGTGATTCTCCGTTGCTTTCACAAAAAAAATCTGTAAAATCATTGTAAACAAAATATTTCCAATGAACGAATAATTTAATAATAAATTGATATCTCCGTTGCGTACTTGGTTAGAAGGCCAACGCAGCACTAGCATTACGGGTTCGGAATAAAATCTAAGAACAATTTTTTTCTCAAGGTGTGGTATGTTTTTCATATTTCAATTTGAACATATAAAATAGGAACTTCGCGGTTATTCCTAAAAAATCAATTCGTTTAGGACGTAACTAATTATAGTCACATGCAGCTAAGCTATATCAGTATCAGCTGGAGAAGGAGTCACATACCTGAGAATTACGCGAAATGCAAGACCGTCTATCAGAGGGTGCTGTAAAGTGATAATAAATGATAAAAATACACAAAAGATAGCTCCCTTTTTCCAACCCTATAGCTCCCGAACAAAAACGTGCCATTTAATCTCTAAAGCTGTTGATTAAAATAGATTCCAAATACCATTGTAATCTCAGTGAAAAGTAAATTTTATGTTAGTAATCTTTAACGCGTAGTATTTGGTAACCATGACCTGCAACCGCAATAAAATAATATCAAATAAATTAACCAATCGTATCCCAACAACGACAATATTCGCTTGTCATTATAATTTAATTGAAATATTTTTTTTAGAACAAGAATCAACAAACAAACGAACTCAGGAATTTAATATGCGTCTCAAAAAACAAACACAGGTTTGGTTTGCAGATGTTTGGGAAGAAATATTTACTGATTCAATTTGAATTTTAAATGGCAGCTTAAGCAAAACTGAAGTAGACCAGTAAATGTCATAGAAAATGATGGAGTTTTCTGTAAAAAAAAGGTCTGCATACAGATTAAAATTTAAAATATACTGCCACAACTCGCCGTGAAATAAGAGAGCGTCGTTCCATTTCGATTTTCCGACTGCATTGCGACTTGTGGAAAAGTCACAACAAATCTATAGCGCATGGGAGTTTAATTTCGATTTTTGTCAACGACGATGTGAGCAATGCCTGGCGACGGTTTCCAGAATTATAAATGTCTTCCATAGTGTTAACACTGGGAAAATGCGAACTTGGCGTGCTTAGGAGGAAACGCCGAGTCGTAAATCAAAATTATACTTTTTTAATGCTCCGTACGTGAGACCCGCTCGTATTTATGTGTCGCTACACTTAAAGTGTACCGCGAAATCTAAAGTGATATCTGGTGGTTTCGCATTCATGGCAAAACTTATTAAAATAATTTGCGTAACATATTGTGAGCGAAAATTCTTCAGGGAATGTGGAGAAATCATTTTCGCGACAGTTTTTACATGCTGAAAGCGGAAGTTAAGGACCGAGATGTTTTTTTAAGCCGTCTTTCGTCTAAAGCACATTTATTACTATTGTTAAATAACATTTGACGTCATGATTTATTTATTTATTAATTTAATTATTTTCCCACTATAAACAAATGTTAACAATAAACATAATATGACCTTATTCGTGCCGAGACCATGGCCACAAAATAAATGATCTAGCAAGTAATGTAGTACTTATAACTGTAACCTCATAAAATGTAAGTAAGTCATACGATTTAGCCATTTTAAAACGCTGATTTTTTCAAATCGCGCAACGAAAAATAAATAATAAATTCGCATTAAAAAGTAACAATTTTTTTTTAAATTAAAATTTATTTACTTTTCGACTAGCAGATAACACATCGTAAAATTAAGACCAAATTTAGTACATTTGTACATTGATTCTGATACAATGACTTGGTAGTTAAGTGAAATTTGTTTAATTGATTTAAAAATAATATTGAACAACGGAACTGTCTTGGCAAAATATAATATTTTAATTTCTAAAAAAAGGACAAACATTTTAAATTACTTAAATTTTGTAGTATTTTTCTTCAATTCTCGGTAAAATTACGTGTGTTTATTACCTTCAATGATTGTTTTGAAAAAATAAAACCGTTCAAATATTATGGTTTGTAGTTTTTACCGTTTTTATGAAAATATATACTTTTTTTTTAAGACGAAAATTTCGGTTGTAAGATTTTAATTCTTAAGGTACATTTTTAGCAAAATATAAATGCTTATGTCGGTCGTCGAATGGCGTTCAATTTTTTCTGCAAACATTTATATTATCCCCACTTTTGCATTTTTTTATAGTAATATTTTATATGTTTTTATATGACAACGACTGGTTACTTGAACCCGGAACACATTGTTATCCACATGTGTATTCTCTCTGATTCGTAAGGACATAGCTGTATTTGACTGTTCCTGAACTGGCATTTGGACATTATAATGATCATCTTTTTTTCATGTAACAGATGATCTAATCCAGTGTTTTAAACACCACTGGGTGGATATGGAGGTGTGATGATGATTAAAATTCACAGTCAGTAATTGCGTCAAGTATTGTTGGTTTCAAATGAAAAAAAATCTTTAATAATTAACTGTCAAACAAATTAACACTGTGCTTTAGTTGCGCATTTTGGCCTGTCATGGTGCAAAAAAACAATATTCATAAGTAGTCAAACATGCTCTTTAACCTTGTTTATCGGTGGTCTCGAAATTTAAATATTTATTATAAGAACCCAAATATTTATCATTTTCATTATTTAAAGATAAAAAGATTATTAGCTTTTGCAATTATTAAAATTGGGGTTCAAACTGTCAGTAGGGTCGCAGTGAGTCACATCTTGCTGAAGGATGCAATTCTATAAAATGCTGCAAACGCCCAGTTGCATTCTATCGGCCGCACTACTGACTAGTCCAACTCGTAAGCGTCCACGTTGCAAACCCTGGGCAATGGGATTACACTCATAGCGGTGTGATCACAGCAGATAACTTGAGGATGAAAGGCGAGTTTTTGGCGCCTCAAAACTAAAACCAACCAGTTAAGGGAAAGTAACCCCGACAAAAAATACATCAGAGAATGCAACGGGAAACCGCTCTGGTCATCTTTTCAAGGAATCACTATGGCGAGTACATCAATTAGCAGTCGTCCTGGATGCGAAACGTAAAATTAGCGCAAGGCACTAGAAAAAGAAGAATTTATTAAAATTAATTCATTTTCATAACGAAAACGCTTTTAATAAATCAATATTGGGTGCTATTCTGAACCGCTCGCGCGGCACAAGAAAACAGTTATTCTCGTGTAATTTTTTAACGTAAATACGAGAGATAATCCGGTGGCGAGAGCATTTGGAGTACTACCTCCAAGCTAAGCTACAATTTAAATCTTAATACTGAAATTTGTCAAATTCGTTTCCGAAGCAGAAGCTAAGTTAAATACAAACATTTCAAAGAATCAAGATAGGATATTGTGAAACTTTCGAAATTTTTTTTTTAAGCATATACCACCTTTGTACATTAAAGGTGTAATAATTTTTTTAAAAGTCAAGTACTTATGAAAAACGAACCACGGGGAGTTTTACGAACACTTTTTCGATGCACAAAATTTAATTCTTATTTGGTCCGGTTTTCAGTTTGCCAAAAGAGTTTTTCAGGTAAACTATTACACGAAAAACTGAAACGAAACATATTCGCTGGGGACGATATGCAAAATTTTTCAAATACTTTTGTTCATAGCTGAAAACGACGTCAAAGGTGAATTTTGCTTGCAAGCTTCTATAAGTTTATGGATTCCTAGTTGATAAATAAGTCCCACCTACATAATTTTTATCAGTATCATTTACTTATATTCTGCTTTTTTTAAATTGAGAACTTATTTTTAATTATAAAATAATAACGGATGAAAAAATATAGACGAAATCGTGAATATCTCGTAGTTTGAAAAGTTATCAATATAAAGTATATTATGTGCCTGGAATTTCAAATCTTTTTCTCAAAGATAATGTTTTTTATGAAATTTCTTAGAATATTATGGATGTTCATATTTATTTTATCTTACGATATACCTACTTATAGTTTTTTTTTAATTAAAAAAATTACTGCATAATATGACGTTGTAATATTTTGTGCTGTAAGCGCATGTACGTTTAGAAACCACGGAAATGGGTGAAAATGTGATGAAACTTTGTAAACATTATTATATTTTATATCTTCAAGGCGCGAGAGTGCATGATGCAAATTTCTTTTCAACTACAAAACATTGTTACAATAATAATTACAAGTATGTTCACATAATCAAATGCATAAGATAAATATTTTTCATACATCATTTATAAATAATATTAACCTACAGGCATCCCCGATTTATGGGAGCCGAAGTATGGACTTGAAAAAATAGGGATGAAAGTAGGCTGAATGCTGTCAAAATGCGATCTCTCAGGCAAATGTGTGGTAAAACTACGTACAACAGATGCACAAATGTAGAGATAAATACATTATGTTAGGCTGAGATGAGCATTATCGACAAAATCGAGAAAGGAGCTCTGCGCTGGTTTGGACATGTACAGCAAATGGACTGGCATGGGATATTTACAGTGCGGATGTTAATGGGTGCAGAAATAGAGGAAGACCGAGAAAAAAATGGCATGACCTAATCCAACAAATACTTGAAGATGGACATGTCAATAGTCAGAATAATCGGCGCGAGCATGAGAAGATGCCTGAATGTAGAGGAAGCGAGATCTGTATGCAAAGATTTATTTATTTATTTATTAATTTACACGCCCTACGGGCTTTTACATATATTAGAAATTACATTCAAGTGCAGCAGTGAAACATAAGTATGTAAATTTAGTTAAAATTAAAGATAACATAAGAAAAGCTAAAAGATACAATAATAAGTAAAAATCAGGAAATGTACCAACTTAGGTATAGGGTACATAGAAAAAGATTTAATAAATTTACATATGAAAACATACACACATACATATACACACATATAAGTTTATACATTACTAAAGAAATACATGAGAAAAAAAATAGTAAATAAAGAACAATTTTAAGAAATTTTAAACAAATTAATTTATAACCTTTTGAATACTTTACCTATATTTATATAAAGACAGACGAAATATATCAACTTCACCATACTCGTTACCTATCCGGTGTAGTCTAGGTATTGGTGAATTGTAATAATAATTGTGACTGCCAGGATATTAAAAAAATAACGTTAGCTGCCGAGTATTTCGAACTGGTACTTTTAAGCTGATAACACTAGATGATTCCGGGACGTCCAATACGCCATTTGCTATTTTAAATAAATTTAATAAATCATTTATAATTCTTATTTTACAGAGAGTTGACATATTTAGTGTACAAAATAAATTAGATGGAGTGATGTGGCGTTATATTCTCTCCGCCTACCCTTAGGGGGAAACAGCGTGATGGATTGTTTGTTTTTACAGGCTAATCACATAGTTTCAGATTCAAAATCTGTGCTGCCAAAATGGGCGTTTCTTTTAATTGAGAACCTACAACTTTACTCTTACAATAGGGAAAAAAAGCAGTTGGATAAAAAAGGTACATAATATAAATGTCAAGTATGGTTGCTAACTATTTCACTAAATATTACCTGTTGTGAGATTAATATAGCTAGCCATTATTCTTTGGAATTTTTTATACATGCATATTATTGATATTCTTTATAAATATATAATGTGTCTGCGTGTGCATATCACTGAACTCCTAAACGTTAGGACCGATATATATTTTTTTAAATGGGTGTGTTTGAGTGAGTCTCTGGATAGTTGAAGTTCATGATTAGACCTGAAAGGTGGCTGGTGATTTAGTATTCTTTTTTTTATATTGCTTTGGGCAAGAACACATCACACAGTGGCGAAATGAAAAGATTTAAATGTCAAACTCAATGTCAAATGTCACTTAGTATATAGTTTTTTTAAAATTCGAGTATGATGAAAACGTTTTCTGAACCAGCTAACAGCAGGCAAGTTAATGTTTTGGCAGGATAATGTCCGTCGGGTCCACTAGTATTTTAATAAAAGCGCAGAAAAAAAACAGAAAAAAACAATTGCAAAATAAAGTTTATTTCTCAAGAAACAGCCGACGCAATGTGTTCGAAAATGTCAGCAACAAAATATAAATAATACACAGAATAGTAACTTATAAAAGCTTAATCAACTTGCTTCTATACCTTAGAAAATATGTTCGTCGTAATAGTGAAAACTGGAGCACAATATTATAATTTTGAGAAGAATAAATTTCAAATTGACTAACTATTAAACGAAAATAATGTTAAAGTTGACTGACTAGTTAACAAAAATAAAATCAAAATTGACTGATTAGTTACACAAATCATTTAAAAGTTGAGTGACTAGTTAACAAAATAAATTTTATGTTGACTGACAAGTTAACAAAAATTAATTTAAAATTTACTAGTTAACAACAAATACATCTTTCCGAGATACTTATTCATCTTGATCAATGAAACCTTTGAGAAATGTATTACCAAATGCAACTCACTCATTTTAATTCAGTCAAAAATACCCGTCCAGGGTCCTTTTTACATTTCACTATGTTTCAATATGTAAATCAACACAAATAGCATCAACCCTGACGCTGACATTCCACCCAAAATGTCGGAATAGAGTGCCAACGATACACGGCATAATAGCCCGAAAAAACTCATTGTGGATCAGAACGGCCCTGAAAAATGAATAATATGACATTTTTATATTATATTTATTAAAAAATACATTTTCCAGTGTTTGGTCATATATATTTCTTTGCATACTGTTTACTTATTTTCTCTTTACCGTATTCGTTTATGTTCTCCTGTTCAGAATAATATTTTAATACACTCTGATATCCTTATGTCATAAGTACGTATCCTTGTAAAAGCTTACATAGAAACCACAACACTGTTTTGTACTTAGCACATTGTGATTCATATCACAATTTCACATATTGCTATATTATATTATATTTTGAACGATACCACTTTTATAGTGATCTAAGTCGCACAAAATATAACTTTTAAAATATTTGATTTTCGAGATTGCCATCGTCATTCCCTTTCCACACCTAATAGTGCATAGGGCATTGCATTAGTATGCCAATTGTAGCGAACCTCGATCATTTTTGCTACATGAAAGTTTAAAAAATATTTTATTTTTTTATTTTGAAAATTCGCTGGTCTGTAATCGCCAGACTGATCAACTTACATTCTAAGTAACAAACATATTTCGCAATACTTATATATAGGTATGTACAGGGCTTGCGACCTGTGATGGCTGAATCGAGTGCTCAATTAACATTGAAAACCGTCCTACCCACTTACACGGATTCGTTTTAAAGGGCTTGTGGCCTCTTTTCAGATCCGCACATTGCAAAAACAACATTTTTTTCCAAAGTATTTTGTTTACAAAGATTCGCATCTTTTGGTCAATTCACATAACTCAACAAAAAAATTGGTTTCCTTTAAAAAAGCGTATCATTTTCATGGGTGCAAAAACCTTTTCTTTTCTCCCATTTGTGCTGCAGTTTAGACCCAAAAAAACGCCGTTCGACTCCCTCGGTTTTAATTTCCAATTTCCCTGCTTTTGAATCATTCCGAACGCTTTTAAACGTTTGTGAAATGTTGTGTGATCAAATCGTTATCATTTTGTTAGTACGTTTTGCGTCTGAAATGGGTCTTAATCGAGTGATGTTTACAATTCTTTGTCTTTTCACACTTTTTCGGTGCGCCACGGCGTTCATTATCTTTAACTTCAAAGCAATATTTTTTAAGCGTCAAAACTATTTACTCAGTGGTCAAAACCAATCTCTGCATGTTGTTTCCGACAGGGTATGGTCGCCATAAGTCCATACAAGATTTTTTTATGCTTTAGTTGTAGATTGAAAAAACAAGTCATGAACTAAAATCCCCGAAAATACATTTTTTTTGCATGAAATTCGACATGTTTAACACAGTGGAAAAATATGATCTTTACACTTCGGCGGAATAACATAATATACGATTACGTCATTTCAAGCCTAACTGCGGAGCTTCACGATATAGTTGGCAATTGTATTGCCCGATGTAAAAAAGGTTAAACAACTCCATGTTTTGGAAAAACGCAATAACTTACTCATATAAATGTTTTAATGCTGCATTATAAAAAAATCGATACGAGCATCAATCTAACTCTGATTTCTCGTCAGCACGGAAAAAGTATTTTAATTAAAGTTAAAAGAATGATTCGTAACATAGATCACTATGGAATTTAACTATCCGAATGCTTCTCTTTGCACTTCGTATAATAAGTCAAAGGATTGTGCTAAGCAAAACACAACTAACCCACAGCGGTTAAAATACATTATAGTGGGATAGAGGGGATATAGAAGAAGTAATGAAAAATTCACCGCAGCACCCAACCAATTAAAAATTTATGTTCGTATTTTTTTAAATAAAGTACCAGTGTCTAGGAGTTTATGAGGCTTTTGACCTGTCAATAAATAAAATTTACTGTTTGTCCCAATAAAATCAACACCATTATCCTCTTATCTACACCTATTGGTGCATAAGGCACTGTATTTGTACACTTATCACAGCGTGACTTGATCTATTTTTTTTTTGTTTTTTTTATTAAATTTATGTTTTCTTTAACTTTTTTATTTGTAAAGGAATAATAAGAAACCAGCTGACAAGCTGGTTTTGTGGTTAAGTGGGTTTCATTTTTTTTCTATTTATATTTTCTGTTCTGTTCATGTTTCTTCTGAAATAATAATAAGTTCAAAATAAATTAATATTTATAGCATGTAAAAACATGGCTCAAGTGCCATTATAAAAGAGAAAATTATAAAAATGGATATTGGAGCTGGGTACAAATAAAATGGACTGTCTCATTCGCCCAAACCAATATTAAATAAACTGCTCCACAAAAGTATGGAATATGCTTTGTTTTTTGTTATTTAATTGTACTTTATATTATATAAATAGTATAGATGTACATAAATGAAATATAAACTAAAATGCGTGGTGTTTTAAAACTTTCTGAACGATTTGTTAAGTATCGCTGTATATTAAATCTTCTTTGTTTATTCTCACCTGTAAAAATCTTTGAAAAACGTATATTGTTAAGTGTCCTCGGCACGAGTAACACCCCAGTGTGGTCAGATTATTTTAATATTAATTTTTGTTGATAATGGAAAAATTTTAATAAAAAATCAATAATTCAGAAAGAAAAAAAGGGTTTATCTGAAAAAATCAGATCACGTTTCTTCTTAATAATCCGCCTTTGCATGGTAGGCGAATGCTTTTACAATTAAACATTCGACAGATAAAATTAAAAAACTTGTTATTTTCATTTAAATTATTTATTGACAATTCTTGATGGAATTCCATTGTAATGATGTAATAACTTATATTTACACATAAGTTATTAATTTAAAAAATCCTTGGTACACTTCCACTGATTTATTTTGACCAATAAGCGCTTTCACCCTCTAATGAGCATTTTCAAACTGGTGAATATTATGCAGTGTAAGGATAATTTATATAAAACTAAATATTATGAAAATTCTATCGCTATTAAATATAAATCAGCAGATAGAATTTTAAAACTCACCCTTATTAGCCTCCTTAGTTGGACCGTGCACATTGTAATAAAACAATAAATATTTTTCATATAATAGAATATTCTCTTAAAGTACAACACATGTTTCAATAATTTATCTCACTCTGTTCCATTGAAATATTGCGTATTGTATATTTTTCAACTTATTTTTAAATGTACCTACATTTAAGATAATATTTAGTTTTTTATAAATTATCCTTACCTTATAATATTCACCAGTCTGAAGATGCGCATTAGAGGGTGAAAGTGCTAATTGGTCAAAATAAATAAGTGGAAGTGTGCCAAGTATTTTTAAAATTAATAACTTATTTGTAAATATTACTTATTACACCATAAAATAACTTGTTTGCAGGAATAATGATTTGTGGGTTGACTGAGTCTTGAATAACACTATTTAGATCCAGATAGAGAACTGCTAAGACTGTTCACACTATTGAAACAGGTGTACAAATCTCCATAAAGCATGTCGGATTCAAAAATGACAAGGAACTAAAATAATGAGACATGAATTATTAATAAGTTCTATTTTACTTTGTCAAAGTCATGTTTTCCGTTTCGTCAAACAATTGTCTCAAAATTACTTCACAAGAATGAGAATCCTAATTTATGTGTACGCGAGTGTACTTTTTACGAAAAAAACTTATGTGTTGTGTCACATAACAATGTTTTACATAATTTAAATTAGCAAACTTCGAAGTTCACTGAAATTTACTTCATAATACGAAGTACTTTTTATTTGCTATTCATATATTTTTAGAAGACAAGGATTTTCTTGTGTGAGGAATAAAGATATCTTAATCAAAGAATTAAAAAAAGTCCAGAAGGAGCGTAGAATCATATTTGAATACATCGGACTGTGTCCAATAATTCCCCCACTATGCCCTACTTTCGCCGCGCGATTCGTGAGGTCGCACCGTAATGTTGCTTGATGGGAAAAAAATCATAACACAAATGTAAGGTAAAAAAAAGCAATCTGTTAATTTCTCTAAAATTTTATTGTGCTCGCGGAAATATTGATTCACACAACAGAGTAGATAAGTAAAGGGTCATTTAATAAGAGTAATTGAATTCATGAACTTTAAACTTAAAATAAAAAATAAATTTTATTTTACATAAAACAGATATTTTTATATTACGAGTATGTTAAATAATATTTGATGTTTTGAAGATAATGTCGGTCAAATGTCCATCACAGAGTTGTTAAATCCGAGATCCAATTTTTGTTGATTCTCTCATTAGATGAACAAAGTAGGGTAAAAAAAATTACTACCCTGGCAACACTAATGAAATTTCCATTTTGTTTCTTCGGCAATCTGACAGATGGAAAAATAATTCAATTTTTATGTAATGCATTTGTTATATACACATACATTTGCTAATTACACATGAAATATGATTGCATCCTGTTCCTTAAGGATCCTAGCCGTATTTCTACACTTTAAAAGAACACAACACGGCATAGTTGAATTTAAATTAGAAATTGTGTACTGAGCATCGTCTACAAAGAAACTAATGGGTCAAAACGTAAACCTACTCATATATGAGTAGTTGAGTTGCCTTCTGTTTGATGTGCGTATACGGTTTCTGGACTATTCTAAATTCAATGGTTTTTATATTTTACCTATATTTTATTTATAATACAAATAATACAAACAATTTAAAAGTATAAATAAATATGTGCAAGGGCAGATTAATAATATCAATATTATGTGAGTGCATGTACGTGTGCATGTATGTGTGTAGGTATGTATGTGTTTACATATATGTATATGTATGTGTATGTATATTATTTTTATTTTATTCAGAAACATATTTCATACACTATAAGTATGAAGAACAATGACTTTCTAAAAGACCAATTACATTTTCATAAATTAATTAAAAGACAAAATAAGTAAATTTCTAACATTAAATGTGAGAAAAGTATAATTGTTAACACCTGCGTTTTCCTTGAGGATAATTATTGGTCATAAATGAAAATGCCAAATACACACTCTGAGGCATCCATGCACACATATATGAACGCATGCATATACACAAAAGCATACGCACATCTAAATGCATCAATAAAACATACACACAAAAACATACGTAAAACACACTTATATTAGATGCGGTAAATATACATATAATAAACCAGTCGAGATGTACATTCAGCAACTATTTTAAATAATTAGTTGCATGAAGAATTTTTCTGTTTAAATGCAATGTGCAGTTAAAATATCTACATCAATAATGACTCTTATAATTTTCAATTTTTTTTAGGTACGTCTTATAAATGAATGAATATATGTTCATGTTCATATTATATGGATGATTAGGAACAGCGATAACTTAATCTAGCTAATTACAGATTAATCGAACTTTAAAAAATCAATTATTTCCATATTCTCAACAGATTCAACTGTTTAAATTTATTTCAACAGAGAGAAAAATCATTATTAAGAAGGCAATATGGAAGTTTAAGCATTTATAGGGCTTATGATCTGTCAGTGAAGGGAGGAAATCTAGCCAGTCTGCAAGCAGTTGCACATACTCAAACATTGTTGAATTCAACTGTGTAAAAAAAATTTCCAAAATGACTTTTATTTTAAACAATAAAACATAATTTATCTCTTAAACGTTTGTGTATTGTATGCGAACTATGAATATAGGTATTATTTCCTAAAATCAACTTACTTGACGTGAACAAATTGCACCTCATTTGAAAACGTTTTTTGCGGCAAAAATGTTGTGAAAAATTCAATTCTTTAAAACACAAACTGATATATTATGTTGCTATGTAACATAGTTGTCTAAGAAACACATTTTTTCTGACTAATAGTGTATAATGGAGATCTTTCATAACACAGAAGATTTAAAATGATGTTATTTTAGCAGATTTTATTTTATGTGTAAAGGGAGGGCGGCACTGCGAGGCAATGCGTCGCGGCAACACGAGGTATTGTTTTTTACTATGTTGAATGAAACAAAGATCTCTACATTGCGAATTAAAATATGAAACGATGCTGTTTTTGCCATACGAGACAATGACAAAGATAAATGAAAATCTCGCACCAAACCAAAAAAATATATTTTTTTTACTTGCAACCATTATTATAATACTTTGATTTTTATCAATGTTTTGTAAAAGTAGTAATTAATGGATGATTCGCCCCTGCTGCATGTAAAGTTACACAGTAAACATCATTTTATATTTTGGATTTGACTGAATATTTTTTAGGTATCTGTGTAATATTAATTATTTATTCTACTAATATACCTACCTACGTAAATTGATGTTTGTTATTATTGTCATGGTTCTGTTTATTCAATTAAGTTCATAGTTCAAATATATTTCATATATAATTATTATAAATGAAATTTACTGAAAATTTGAAATTAGTATATTAAGATTATATTAATTGATTTTTAAAAAATACAATTTTTCAAAGAAATATTCTACATCACATTGCATTTTTTGGAAAACCAATGTAAAATCTCACACGGCGTAAAAATAAAAAAAAACTAGCTTCTATGCTAGGAATCTGACCTTTTCGCCTTTGATAATTACGCATTCTTAATCAAAAGCGTAATAATGTCGACAATCGACAATATTCGTTTCAAGTCGATTTAATTATCATCAAAGTAGTTTATTCGATCGAAATGCTACGAAATGAGCACTTGATTCTCAATCAATGGCCGTTTACACATTAATCAAAACGCAATTAGGTTTATTTGTTAATTTGATAGCCACGTTTCCGTATGTGATCCAATTTCCTTCTTTACCTTCCCAAAGCTCTATTCTTATCCATGATCACAATAATTTGGTTCTGCGATTACATACTAAACGAATTTGTTACACAACACAAATTCATTGATGATTTTAATAGTGGCATTTTATAGTCCAAACATGATTTTTAATCATAACAGTGAGTTATAAAGTTTATTTTACGCAATTTATGAAACCAATATTGTTCTACTTCACAGTGAAAATCGTTTCATGTACTTTTAACTCTTAAAAAAAAAAAACAGTGTTTCTGACATCAAATGTCAAATCTTTATTTTTGAGTGTGTAAATTAAATTAAGTTTCTTTTATTATTTCTTATATCGTCGTATTTCCTCTTTTTTTTCTTTAAAAACAATTAAACGTTTTTATGAAGAAGGCAGCCAGCCATAAAATAAGCTGAGCACTTTTGTGAAAAGAGTGAATAATCAAATCTACAAAACAGTTGGAATGTTATTTACTTTGATAAATGATAAATAACGCATTCATTCGTTTCTTTAATTCTACAAAAAAGAATTTACCACGTAATTTAACAGTTTTAATGATTTTTAAAGTCTGGCTGACAACAAAACCTTAGATATGAATTTTGCAAAAAACAACCAGCCCTAGTAAAATTCTCATTTTCTAATTTGATATTTATATTAAGGTACTTTAATGTAAAGAATCAATTAATTATTTGTTACAATAATTTTATATAATTAAATCGTGTGTTAAAGGAATTTTGGAGATTTTGCTGCAGCCACATTCATGTTCAATTTATTATCTTAAAATTATTACGAAATTTATTTGTTTAATACTTATACCCGTATGCAGAGACAAAACTTAAGGTGAGGAAAGTACATTCTAATTTCAAATGCAGAGAATAACCCGAAGGTGAAGACAATAGAATGTACTTTCCTCACCTTAAGGTTTGTCTCTGCATACGGGTATTAGGCTTTATTGTGATCCCAGATACCAAGGTTTAGTCTAATTTTAAAATGGCGTAATCTGCTGGTTTAAAAGTAATTATATTTTAGTAACATAAAACTTTTAAGTATATTTTTTAACAGAAATACCTTTAAAAATTATTGTTTTTTATCTGATTTGTTTTTATTTTTTTATTATTGCACCATTAAAAAAAATTAAGTTTGAAAATGGCAAAATCGTATGATTTCCTTATTTTGCGTGCGTTTTACCAGACTACAGCTTTGAGAGAAAAAGCATTTTTGCTAGTTATTGCATAATTTATTACTCATGAGATTTTAGGAATTTCAATTTGAGATCTTAATCACTGTATACGTGTATATCTTAAATATTTACCTAATTATTCGTTCAAAATTAACAGTTTATCATCATTTATATACTATCTAAGTTGTTCAATTTTAATAAGTCGTAATTTTTTTTTTTTTGATCGTGATAATTAACAATTGACGCAAATTTAATCCAGATTGGTTTATTCGATGCCTAGACTACTCTCCAACGAATATCTCTTAATTTTTCTGCACAAGACTTAGAAATAATGAATTTGTTTTCTTGGTCATCATAAGACTAATTAAGGTTTCCAGGCACCTCTTAAAATAATGATCAGACTTGTTAACGGAAATCTGCATCTGAATTATTTTAGTTGTAATTTTCATTTATTTGCTAATACATGTGTAATCAACCCTGATCCCATAACGTCTGTTCATCATATTTCTATGTCTTAACTATTTTTTTAACTCTTTCGTTTTTAGTTTTATGTAACTGTATATTATCATAAGTGGCTAAGGTTGAACCACTACGGGCGACCTGCTTTGAAATTTTTGGCGGCGGTCTACTAACACTGAAAGTAGTAATTTAAAGCCAAAAATTAAAAATAAACATGGATAATATCAATTCAATATCGAGTCATTTTAATAACAGTAATTTATGATGACTTTACAAACACATGAAAATAGTACGTCAATAAAACAAGATGTTATTTATTTTAGGTTTATTAACGTAAGCAATATGCTTATTATTAGCTTTGCAATTCGTAGGTAAATATGAAATATTTATGTAATATCAGACAGCATACTGAAAACACGACATTGCATATTTTCAACAAGCTTATAATAATTTGGTTCATAGCTACTTTTAGCTATTTCTAAACATGCTGCCTAATTGTCATCTGTCAAACCAAAAAGATCAAAAAAAAGTTGTCAAATACGCCGCACATCTCCAACAACGTGTATATTTTTTTCACATAGTAAATTCTTATAAAATAAATAAAATCAATAAGTTTGACTAGGAATAGATAAGACAGTTTGGCCACCCATATCAAGTGAGGGTTATCACTAGAGCCCTCACAGGGCACTGCAGATTTCACAAACACCTTGTTAGAATGAACCTTTCCGAAACTTCTAGATGTAGGTTCTGCAGTGCAGATGAAGAAACACCTATATGGATACTATGTGAATGTGATACTTTACATCACAAAAGGAGCCTCATCCTCAGGAGACCACTGGTTAAACCTAAAGATGTAAAAGAACTCGCCCCCTACTTAAAAGCCCGATACTTTATGGATCGGAGCTAGGAGGGTGAGATTTAGCAAAATGTAAACTCTCACCTTCCAGACACTGGCCAGGCCCTTATAAATCGGTGATTGGAGGGCGAGAACTATTCACGGGGACCCATCACAATAGATCTTCACAGGTCACTGTGACGTCAGGAGCTTGCATAGCACTGACCCCCACTAAATTGATTAAAATTAAACAAATAAATTACCTGTAAATGCAGGATTCACAGTGATCAGCAAAACCAGCAATCCGAACATCCTCTGATGCCCTAGAACGGGGTCTCCTCCTCCGCCGAAGTGTTCCAGCACCCTCCGTCTGCCGAATCCAGTTCTGGAACCGCCACTTGTTCCATAAACAGCGACCGCACGCATTACACAACTTTCAACTTCCCCAGTCCACTAATTGCTACACTTACTAGAACCAACTCACTTACACCCGTATAAATAAACTTAACTTTAATCGCAGAACACACGTGGGTGCCAAACAAACTTTCTACTAGATACAAAACACAAACGTATAAATATCGTACGATTTACAATCCTAGAAACAAACCGTCGGATACTTTTAATTAATTTCGCAAAGTTTCAGGGACACTTTTCATAAGATTTATTATTTTATACTCATATACAAACACTTCGATGATTAATTACTTAAAAAGAACACGTGAGAATTTAATGTGCCTTTAAAGCTTTCTCATACACATGGGCTCTAAACAAAATTACTTACAATAAACAAAGATTCAACTTCATGTGAGATGATTAAATACGTAAATATTTATTTATTTATTTATGCTTTATTAAGTTAGTTCATAACATTTTAAGAAGTAATATAAACTTTTGATAACATTACAATTTTTTTATCAAAATTTCTCAATTACATATTTTTTCAAATTAATTTTAAATACTTAATTTTTTTCTATTTCTTTTATTTCTTCGGGTAACTCATTGTACATCTTCATTCCCTTGTACAGTGAGTTTTGGGATTCTGTTTTTTTCCTCATTGGTAATCTTATCTTTTTTTTACCCCTTGTTTCATATGTATGACATTGTTGGTTAAATTTTATTATTGTTTTTATTTTATTCATCCCCTCAATTATTTTATGTATAAAAATTGCCACATTATATTTAATTTGTTGCTTGACTGTAAGCAAGCCAATTTCTTTGTGCATTCTTTCTACATTAGAATATATATATATTTTTTGTATAATACTCATTGCCTTATTTTGACAAATTTGTATATTTTGGATTTCTCCTTTATTACATAAAAAAGAATGGAAGAACAGTAATTTATGTGTGGACATATTATTGTTTTATATATAAGAATACTACTTTTTAAATCTATTACATTTCGTTATCTTCCCATAAATAATTTTTTTTTTAAATTTTTTTGTAACATATTGAGTATGTTTTTTAAAATTTAAAAATCTATCCAAGTAGACCCCGAGATACCCCCAGAAATATGTACACATATCGTGTCCTGACGGAATAAAAAATACACTTTTGAATGGTAATAGAACTCTGGACATGTAAACAAACTAATGTAATTTATTCTCATCATTTTAATTTCATTTTCACACCTAATGGTGCATAGGGCACTGCATTGGTTCAACAATCAAAGCGTATCTTGATCATTTTTTATCACTTGAAGATAAGATTGTCAGTTTTACGTTTCAGGTACCAGTCCAGGAATTATGAAATACTCAGGTTTGAAAACACCCTTTTAAATAAATATTTCATATCAACTACGTCAGGAATCGAACAGACCAACAGACCAAACTCAGACCATCACAAGAAATTAAACTCATGTACTTGTTTCACTATTTTGAATAATGAAATAATATGAAAATAAAAAATAATAATGTAGATTAATGCTCATATAAAATTTTTGAGATGCAAGGTGAAACTTCTGTATCATGCATTGTAAATCATCTTTAAATTCTGCCACTATGGTTGCATCGTCCGCGGAGCATGTGATGTTAACGACCGTATCTCCCTTAGTCCTAGATTAACGAATCATTCCATTTTATAAGAGTTTTTTTATTTTTTTATTTGAAAAATGGAAATCGAGTTGTGGTAGAGTGGGATTTGAACATCAGATCTTTGGTCCTTGAGTCCACAATACTACATCGGGACCAAAACATGGTTTTAAGTAACTTCAACATATTTATAACTTGGTTATAAATATTTTAAACTTGCTTTTATTCTTTATTGTTCTGAATACGCGGTAAAAATGATAATGTTATTTAATTCCCAAACTGAGTAATAGTAATTTCCGCTAATGTAATTCGTTTGTATTATGATTTGTAAAATACTGTATTTGAATCATAATTTATGATTTTATAATTTGTATTAAATGATTTACAAATAAAAATATAAAATAATGGAAATGGAAATTATATATTTTAAGCTTTTAGGTAAATTTTTTTTTTTTTTAAAGACAAGATCAAATTTGCAAGTGGTAGGTTTGTTGATTAACAACAACAAGATATCTACCCACATATTCTGAAAGCTTATTTCATGGTAGTCTCTAACTGGAGTCAACAACTTGAGTAAAGAATTCACAAGAATTAATTATACCGATCCGGGGATTTAGTTCTTAACTACAGCCTGCCCACCACATACCGTACACCCCATCTGAGGACTTAAGTCTCATTGGCAGCGCCCGCATACAAGTAAAAATTTCTCGCTGCTGAACGAGAAAAGCTGCCTAAGGGAGCTTTGTATAATATGGTAGCCTTGGCATCTTTGTGCTGAAAGAAACGAATCCAGAAGTACATAATATGTACTTCATTGGATCGAGGAAAAGAGGGAAGTGAATTTTTCACTGACTGGGATTAAATTGATTGTACATGATAACTTTGCCAAAAGGCTTTAAAATTATTTTTTTTAAAAGCTTTAAAATTATTTTTGGAAGCCACCAGATCTATTTATTCGACCGAATCTATAAAAGAGCCACTGATGGTAGCAAGAAGTGCCATTCAGTAATCATAGAGAAGAGAAAAGGGACAAGACCACAGGATGTGTTTAAAAGATTGGTTAGGATATCAAAAGCAGCACGAAGGGGAATCGACAATATTAAAAACAAATAATTTCTTAACTACAAACATCAAAGTTCCCTATCTTATTTTTTTTTTACCCAAATGCTAATATTTTTTTTGCTACTTTTGTTTTGTTACTTTATACTAAGGTTCCTCCAAACACTTGTTGCATTATAAGTTAAGTTGCGACCGTTTTTTTTCGAATTTTAAAATAAGCACTAAAATTACAACTTTGTCATACACACTAAGGTATACACGTTTATATTTATGGCTCTACAAGACATTTTGAATTTTTGTACGTCATTCTTTTTCACTAGAGATATGTACATATAATTATGTCATTGAGAGACATATGGTGAGCGGTGATAGCGGGGTGGTCCGCTGTCATTCGGGTGAACATTTTGAGCGAGTGATCGTGGATCGCCTTGCCGTCGCTTCTTGCTATGTTGCCTGCTTGTGCAATACCCTACCGATACCACACCATACACATACAAATTTCAATTATTTTGGAACACGTTTACCTACATAGACAGATGCAACAAAAAATTAACATTGTAAAATGAACGTAGTTTTGAAGAAAGTAGCCAGTCCACAATTTTGAAAAAAATAGATTTTGGTATTATCGGATGCAGTAAGGTATATTCTATGTTCTGCTAAAAACTGCCAGGTCGTTTTCGTACAAACACTGTTATAATCACCTTCTGAAAATAGTATCGATCACAAAATCGGCATTTCTCAATTTGCAGAAAACACCCACCGCACTAGAATAATGTTACGGTATTTTAAAAATCATATAAACAGGTCAAATACGTAATTAGATTCTTGTTTGTAACATCAAAAAACTAATGTTTACATTGTTTGTCATTTGCCAAAAGTCGAAAACATTTCAACTGTTGTGTAGATTCGATTATTCACCCTTTTCACAAAAGTGCTATTATCTCAGTTTCACTTTTCTATGGCTGGCTGGTTTCTGTATGACTAAGTTCAAATATACATAGTACATCGTACTGTACTATTAGTGATAAAAGATAAATATATTTTTTTAATGCATGCATTGTATAAATCATATTGTTTTTTGCCATGTAAATGTGTTTTTTATAAAAATGACATTAAATATTTTATTCTAGTTATATATTGTTTCATTTGATTACAAGCCTTCAAAACGGAATTTCAAGTATTGAACATGCTCACTTTTGTCTAATGTGAGCATTTACGCCACCTACTGTACCTTTTGCTGAAGGAATAAAGCTGCCAAACCTGCTCGCAATATTTACATAGTGAAAGGGGGAAGGTATAATAAATTATTACTAATTTGCTGTCATTTTTTTTTGTTGTGTCTTCTTGTTCTCGTTTTTAAACAAATACAACTTATGCTAACACCTTATACATTTGCTCATTAAATTTATTTAATGCGACTTCTGTTTTATTTGTTACGATTTGTTTTTCGTTAGAAAACATTACTTGGTCCCTTAAAGCAGGAAGCTTTATTATTGTTTATTTAAGCAAAGTGTTGACAAGGAGTGATATAATATTGAGATAAGAAAATTGGATACTTTTGTTTACGTGTCTTCACCATCCTTTTATATTCGAATACAATAATATTTATGTGATCTCTTTTTGATTAAAAAAAAAACTCTATTTTAAGAGACTTCCTTGGAAGGTCAAAATATGCAATCGACTCAAAGAGTAAAGATCAGATAAAGCTATATCTTTGTTGATCAAAAATAACTGTAATAAAATATTTGTGTCGATACGTTTTTTATCTGTTCTGTGGGCTAATGGACAGGGCGTTTCCCTGCTATGCAAAAGATCTCCGGATTGATCCCTGACATAGTTGACGTAAAATATTTACAATGTATTTTATACTCTAGGATATTTTAAAATCCTAGGACTGGTAGCGTAATATTGGTCATCTTTACCTTCAAGTAACAAAAAAATATCAAGAAACGCTGCGATTGGTGAATCAATGCAGAGCCCTATGCACCACTGGGTGTGGATAGGGAAGATGATGATAAACTCCGTCAAATAAAAATAAAAAACTTTTCTTTTAAGAATTCTAAAAATCATCAAACACCTGTTAATGTTTTGTATCATCCGGAGTACATAAAACATGAGAAGGTATGTTCGTATGACGGACATTACAATGACCGTAATTCAAATCAATTTATACTTAATTCGTCACACAATGAACCAATAGCCAACACTTATCCAAATTAGGACGTGCCTCGTTAGGATATAAATCAGGGCCCGTGCAATCAATAAAATCCGGTACTTAATTATGAAATAAGCGTTAAATAAAATAAAATATACTTCATAAAAATAAAAAACCTTAAGATTTTTTTTAAATGTATATACCAGGTAGGTATTTCAACTTTGGGGGTATTTTTTATTATTCATAAATAACTCTGCTAGAAAATGAGTAAAGTGGAGTCTGAACCTTTGGCTTCTTACCACAAGATGACAACCCAGTTTCATATTACAGAAACAAAACCGTCCCGCCGTTTCCCCGTAAGGGTAGGAAGAGAGGATAGAACGCCACAACACTCCATCTTTGCATACAGATCTCGCTTCCTCTACATTCATACACCTTGTCATGCGCGCGCGCCAACTGTTCCGACTTTTGACATGTCCATCTTCAAGTATTTGTTGGATTTGGTCATGCCATGTCTTTCTCGGTCTTCCTCTATTTCTGCATCCATCAACATTCGCATTGGAAATATTCTTAGCCGTTCTTTCGCTGTCCATTCGTTCTACATGTCCAAACCAGCGCAGAGCTCCTTTCTTGATTTTGTCGATCATGTACGGATCTCCACATTTGTTCATATTACAGCAAAATAATAGTCGCCAAACTGTCACAAAGTTCAAAGTTTACATATATCGGAACGTATTAGGGGCATGGCCAATGCAATGACTGTTTTCGACGGAATTAAAAATTATGAAATTGAAATTTTTTTATGGTACTAATACGCAATAGGTTTTTTTACTCGATAGTATTTCATAGATTTTTGTTAATTAAAAATTTCGTCAACCTTGCCAGGAATATCTCGGGTTCTTCAATATGGCGGGTGAACACGCATCACACGACGAGACGGATCCGTCACCACTCAATTACCATATTTTTTTTACCTGAGATTAGTAATCGAGTTGAAAACACTCGTCCAGAATTCATACTTCGTTCCTGCAGAAAGTGTATTCTTTATCTGCCCAGACACAAAAAACATATTTATTTACATCACTTAATTCAGTTTAACAAATTACAGCAGGGACGGAGAAAACCTTAAAAAAGGGAATATGGAAGTCTAGGCATTTACACACTGTGTAACATTCACTATTTTGCCTTTGTTTGAACATCCATATTTCTTCAATTCTTCCATTTGTTGATTTGGACAAACTCAAATATTGTACTTAATTCAGTGTTGTAAATAACGTAAAAATTTTTTTAAAAAATAATTATATTTTTTCTTTGCACTTTACAATAGGTGAATACATAAGTTACAAATACAAAAAAAAACTATTGCATGAACACAAAAAAAACACAAAGGCAAAGCCTTTACGTGGGTATAAATTGTATTTTGAATGTAAATAAAGTATTGCAAGAATACGATGGATATCAAAAAATGAAAAATAAGTGCTAATTAAGAACACAATTTTTTGTCAATCAAAATGAGAAAACTAATAATAAAAGCTTATGCTATAAATTAACATAATTTATACCACAACGCTAAAAATATTTTTGAAATGAAATATTTTTTAAAATTATTAATCATATTTATAAAACTGAATTCATTGATGTAAACAAAGTCAATAATTTCAAAAAGCGTAATTATAGGTATGTTCCATATCACAAAGTTAACTAAACTAAAAATACAAACTAAAAGTCACTAACACAACACACCATTCCAATTTTAAAACATTCTCGTGTTCTGTTTTTGAATTAAAAACCGCGGAATTCTAAAGCTCGTAAACGACCAATCGGAACCCTTTTAACTAACACACACGTGGTCGACTTGCGCGAACGGCGTTCGGTTTAAAACTGAGTTTATAAAAAGCCTATTCTTTCTGAAGAATAACAACAAAATAGCGCTAAGTTATTTAAGTATGGACGTCGCGGGTGCAGTCCGAACGAGACTTTTAAATCAACGACTAGTACGCATAGTGCGTTCGAATGTTTATTAAGAGTAATAACACGACGATGAATAGAGTCGCCCATGCGGAAAAAAAAATAAGATTATTAACAACAAAGTTAGATACATATCATAGCAACACAACGAAGCGTAGGTATTTGAGTCGAGAAAACCACAACCATCCGTTACACGTTTGTGTTTAAAATAAAAACATACCTAAAAAAAAAAACTAAAATTTGTATCGCGTTTATTCTAATCATTAGAGCTAAAGAGTTTTTATTGTGAATTGTTACTCTTAACCTGTTGTAAGATATTAATTTGTGCGTAAATATTTGATTTAAAAACGTTCTGCCGCGCACAATTAAGTAAAAAATATTAAAGATTTGAATGGACTGTCGAAATATATGTTTATTGCCTGCCTGCGCCTGGTGAAGTAGTCTACAGGTTAGTACGTTTGCCGGTCATGCATGAAATCAAAGGTTTAATTCCTGACAAGGTTGATGTGGTATGCTGATATCAAAAAAATGATTTTGCATCGCAATATTTCATCACCTTACATTAATTTAGAACATGATCGAGATGAGCTGCATTCAGTTTTATCAATATTAGTAAATATGTGTATATATTCACTTACTGATTTGTCTATGTCTAAAGGTTTCAAGACACACCCATCTCTTCGTCAGAACACTAATTTCACTAACATGCAAATACATCTTCTCCATAGTAATTGCACAAAAATTGATAACCAAAGTTTTAATAGAACACATGGTATTAGAAGCAAACAGCAAAGTGCACTACTACTATGAAGGTGTATCGCGGGATTTGCGTGTCAGTGTAATCAGTCTTCAGGCAAAGAGACGGGTACGTCTCGAAACCGGTAGATATAGAAAATTCGATAAGTACTCGTATAAAAATATTAACTTAAATTGATTGTATTTAGCTTACTAATACAGTTCCCTATTCACCATTGGTCGCGGATAGAGGTATAATGATGATAATGAATATTATATAACATTTACCATATTTTTTTATTCGTTTATTTATTTTTATTTTTATTTTATTTAAACTAGCGAAATAATTTATAAAACATTATATTTTTTCATGTTTAATCTAGGGATGATTGAGAATTTTTTATTCATTAGCACCCAGTGGGTTTTTACATATGCAGAGGTTATAAACAATTTATATTTATAAAATACTAGGAATTCAATTAATAATTTAAGAAATAAAAAATAATTGGGTCTAAAAGTTTGATAAAGTTATGGCAAATACATAAATGGTCATTGGTGTATTTGATCCCGAGAGACTAAATTCTCAAGAACAGAGAATTAATATGCAAATAAAATTTGCAAATTGAATTACATTGGAAAAAAATTTTGAACAATTCATCAAGGTCATTTGAATAAATAAAGTTTTCAGTTTAAGATTTTCAATTATTTTTTCAGTTATGATTCACGACATTAACAACAACACCACCGCACGCATACACGTTAGAAATTTATCCACATGCAAAAGCTCATTTGTGAAGCGGCTTGTCTATACGGCTACCCCGCGGTGATGAACCATAGGTGTTACAAGAGCCCACAGACCAAGTTACTACAATAACGGAGGGAACATTCTTCTCTATAGCATCGCGAGCATGAAAATGTTCGAGATAGTCTGTGACTCACGGTTATCGAAGATCTTTCGCATTTTCTGAATTCCTGATACTTTGCACGTTTAAATGTCATTGCTTGCATTGTCAGAATTAAGAAGTTAAGAATGAAAATCAATTAATTGATGGCCAATAGATTTGCATCCTGAATCTTATTCATTGTTAATTTCCCTAAAATGATGTCTTATGCACAATTGGAAGTAAAGTACTAAAATCGTTTTTTATTTTAAGTTAGATTGTTTTGTACATAAAATCTTTGAGTTTATCGAGGATCTGCACTTTTTCTATATCTGAAGCTAGGGCTGGAAAGGACACTGCATTGTTAATCCTCTTGCAGCATGTATGGTTCAATTTCATTACTAATATAAGTTTTACGTAAGCCTAACGTTTCAAATGCCAGTTCAGAGACTTCTTTACAAGGCAAACTTCTTTACTCTATTTCCATTTTTAGGATTGTTACCTGAGAGTAGTCATCGAGTCGAAAACACTCGTCCAGGGTTCTGGTTATATTTCACACACATAACTGAAGTCATTATTCTGTGATAGCAAATTGTGACACATTCCAAAACAATTATCAATTCTGATCCTTTGATATAACACCATTGCAAGTGAAGTGAACTTAACGGTGAGGTAAACCAATTGCTTTTACTAACATTTTTGTACTCAGTATTAACCAGAAATAGTTTTTTTTTATTTATTAAAAGACTTTAAATATATATATATTTATATATTTATAAAGTAAACATAGATATGCATAAGGGCGGGCGTATTACCTTCATGCGATTTCTTCTTGCCTACCCTAACCGTTAAAGAAAATCAGTGGTTAGTGAACATATTTTTTTTAATTTATTCAATTGTTACATATTTACATTTTTATTAGAGTAATATTAATTAAATTACTTACACTATAGTTTAGTTGAGTAGTAAAAGTAAACGTAATTTTTTTTTTGTTTTTACTGGTGAATCATCACTTCTTAACTAGGGATAGTTTTCTGTCATTGTAAGTATGATTATACTGTGGGTATATTTTATTTTTTTCATTTTAAAACAAAACATTGAGACGCGTATATTATTTTTTTTTAGAAATGAAAATTGACTGAATATTTACACTATAATATGAAGGGAGGGGGTGGTAAAGAGGGAAGGAAAGAGGGAAGAGAAAGGAAAAACTCAAATGTTCAGGACATTTCGTACGTGATTTTAATGTAAATAAAGACGGGAGCGTCTCTGACATTACGTCGTTCATATTTCAAAGAGGCGTATCTCAAATTCGGCAATTTTTTAGACGACTTTTTAAGAATTTGTTTGGAAATTTTTCGCCTTTAAAAATAATCTATCTTTTTCATGGTGGGTTTTTAAAAATTATTTTAACCCCCTATGATGCCCATTTATTCCATAAATGTATTTTTTATTAAATTATTCATAAATCAATTTCGAAACTAAACGAGATACACTTTATTGAAAGATGGACGACGATTTGTGAGTAGATTATTCCATAATTGAGCAGCTACTACTGTGAAAAATGAGGTAAAAAAATTAGAGCGGTAAACAGGAATTAAAAGGGTTTTCTCGTTACTAGAACGAAAAGATAGTCTTTGCTGTGATAAAAGTTAGAAAAGTGGTCTCTTTTTTCTTTGTTCTGCATGTTAAAAATTTCCATATCAATTCAAAATATAAAAAAGTTTATGCAAAAAGCTCAAGAGTTAAAACGTTGAATATGAAAGTTTGGTTATTTTGTTAGTTGGTTCATTTCAGTTGGCTCATGTGAAGATACTAAAATAAACTTTAAAATTAACCCAGAAAAACAAAATGGAACATAAGTACGCCGGACACGTATTTCAAATTATAAAAAAACATAACTCAAAGATAATAATTATTTCACATTTTAAAATAACGTAAATATTAAAACATAACTACTGAATAATTGACGACAAGTTTCAAAGTACATTCAGTTTTTTTTTAATTATTTTTAGAAACACTATTATTCTATTTATTTATTTGTTGATTGACAAAAAATAATCTATTGCATGCTTTTAATTGCAAGTTACATTAAAATTTACGGAAATGTTAAGCAGAACGAATCAGTCATTCAAACCTGTTGCCGGAATGATTTACATTTTACGGACAGATTTTTAGGAAAATGTTTGACATTTGGTAAAACGAATATTTTTTATAATAAAATAAATAAAACAACTTTGTTTTTAACCACTATTTTTTTTTCCACCAACCGGTTTCAAAGCAAACAAGCTTCTTCGTCAAGGTTTACGTAACTGATGAATTATTTCCTATTTTATTTTATACGTGTGTTAAGGTGCATAAAATAGTTTAGAAACCACAAACTGCTCAATTATAGTGTCCTTTTCCTACATTTATTATATTTAATACATTTGTATTTTTTCAAGTGCATCTTCCAAATGTATTTATTTAAAGTATAGAAACATTTTTTTTATTGAAAACACTTCTAACACTCCTAAAATTTTTTAAAACAATTTATTCCCTTAATTTTTAAAAAATGCTTATTGTTTATTTTACTGCCATGCATATGGGCCCTCTTTGTATAAATGATCGTTTCGCCAATGGAATTTTTAATTTACTTTTATTCCTGGTGTTATAAAAAAAAATTAGGTCTTAAGGTAAATTTAAAAACAAAAAAAATTATAACTTTGTTGTTATCAATATTAAAAATCATTAATTTTTTTGTCAAACATTTAACTAAATGTTGTTACATATTTCAAGTTATAAAATTTATTTTTTCAAATTAATTTTGATTTTGTATTTTTAATTTAGTTTTAGCTGGACTGTAAGAAATTGCGAGTGGCAATAAGTCCGCCATTCAACTATGTATACCTTTGCTATTATTTTTGTATTTATTACATTGTATGTTATGGTCAATAAAGATTTATTATCATAAAACTATTATTTTTAAATGTGTGTGTATGTTTGAGACTATTCAACACTACAACTTAATGCAGCGGAGTTTAAAAAATAATGCGTTTATTATTTTATTTTGTTTATTAAGAGAAACAACAGCAATACAAAAAAATTAATACAACAGTATAAAAAAAAAATAAAGCCAAACAAGTTTTCCACATAAACACAATTATTAAAATCTGAGTTTTTGGGTGTGAGGATGCGTGGGTAAGTGAGAGGAGTGTGGTTTTGGTAAGTATGTGAATATGTGTGTGTGTGAATATGTGTGTGAGTTTATATGCGTGTGATGGTGGGTTTATGGACAGGGTAAGTGTGTGCTTGATACGAGTGAAAATAAACATCGTAACAACAAGAATCAACAGATGAAAGAATTGAAGGAATATACATGTTCGAAAATGGCAGAATGGTGAATGTTACACTGTGTGTAAAGTGGCCAATTTAACCAGCCAACGATAGTTCATTACCCCTGTAGATGCCTAGACTTCTATATTATCTTGTCTTAAATGTTAGTCATCTATTTATTATTATTTATTTTATTTTTATTTTTCTTTTATTCAGCTAACATACAGTACAGTTACAAAGTTTAATATTTTACACAATTAGACTTAATTCTAATGGACCAGTGAAGTTTCCATATTAAAAAGCAATTATATGTTAGGTTAATTATGAAAGTATAAAAAAGAGAAGGAAAAAGAAAACATAAATGAAAGTTGTTTAAAAATTAAAATTTAAGTGAAAAAAAGATATTTTAAGGTTTGTAGTTTGTAGTGAGTATGAAATGTTTGTTTGTAGTAGTATCTATGTTGTGATATGTTAAGAAATATCTTGAATTTGTAATGTTAAAACAATTTTTTTATAAACTAACCGAATTTTGTAAAAATAATTGTTTTTCAATTCTTATTTTAAATGTCGATTTACCCTCAGATGTATAGGGGTTTACCACAGTTATGTTGGTATATCTACTAGTATGCTATTAAAAAATAAATTATAATTACGCGCTAAGCGAATCAGAGGAGAGTTTATGTGGTATTACTACTTAAAAGAACGAATTTATCAACTAATTCCAATTATGTACTCGGTGATTAAGTAGAAATGAATCATAAAGTGGGATTGTTTCTAGAGCGAGCTTGTAAAATAACTATGATCTAACATGGCGCCGGCGCCAATGACTAATGACTTGTGATAACTGTGTGATTTTCTTAATTAAGTTCATGTGTAATTAACAAAATAGATACATTGAACGCAGTTATGCAAAAAGCAGGCAGTCAACAGTTTTGAAAAAAATGCGATATTGGTGTTATCAAATTCAGAAAGGTCAATTATATGTTCTGCTTAAAACAACCAGGCCGTTTTCATACAAAAATCTGTAATAATCACCTTCTGAAAATGTCACGATGTCAAAATGTCATAAAAATGAATGTCACATAATACATTTAGAGTTTGTATGAAGTTTCATTAAATATTAGAGCAACTTGTAAAAGAACGGCACCTTTCTTCTCAGAATTTCCCCTTAGTTTTGCTAAACGCCGTATAAAACAAAATACGCAGCAGCGTTGGGAGAATCATTACCGCGCTTCTTCTACAGGAAAAATCACTAAAATGTTTTTCCTAACGCTGGCTGATGCAGTAAACTTCCGTCATCATCACCAAAGTACTTTCGAAACGACCCAAATTTTAACCGGACACGGAGCTATGAGAAGTTATCTATATTGATTTAAATTAAGAAATGATGACTATTGTCCATGCGATGATATTTCTTCACAGAGTATCGAACATCTGTTATTTCAGTGCCCATTTTTCAGTTTACAACGCCATAATCTTAAAGCAGAATGCAGGAAAGATGGAATATCCTTAACAGATATCCACACTGTAGTTAAAAGTAGTTATCACGCGCCATTGTTCTTGAACTTTGCAACAATGGTGATTGGGCTCATAAAGGTAATAAACCAAAATCAGTGATCGAACATCTCATTTCCAAGACAAACAAAAACGATTTTTTCCCGAGTACCTTAGCCTTGTACATGACACGTAAGGCTACTAAATACAGGGGTCCAAACATATATCAAAAATTAAAAAAAATATATAAAAATTTGAGCTGGTTGTCATTAGAAACATTAAATCTGGTCATATACATGATTAAATTCTTTTTTTTTTTATAAAAAAACGAATGCATGCATTATTTGTCATTTGCTAAAGTAAAAACCATTCTAATTGATGAGTAAATTTGATAATTCACTACTTTCACAAAAGAGCTATTATCTTGGTTTCACTTTTCTATAGCTGGCTGCTTCGCATAACTACGTTCAATTGAAACCACAAATTATTAGAAAACAATAATTTTACATCTTAGAAATGATTCACTGCTTGGCGCTCAGTTATCACAACGAAGAAAGGGTTTTGTATTAGCTAGACGAGTATTTTCCTTTATATTTTAGTCTTTTAAGAGGTAACATAATTTTAGAGGCTTTTTTATTTGTAACAACAAGCAACTGAGTTGTGGTCCCGTGGAAGTGTGGTGAATTCGTGGATCAGTTGTACGCGGATACTACAAATTGATTTTTAAATTATGTCTAATGACATACTATATTTAAATTAATAATATAATTACACTCTGTAACAGGAGTGAAGCATGATGAATTATCAAAAAATATAAAATAAAAATGTTTTTGGAATGACATGCTTATTCTTTCAAAAGAACACAACTACAGTTTCGAGAGAGCACTTCATCCATCGACAGATGATACAAAAATTGTGTTATTTTTATAGAATACATGTGTAATACTAATATAATTTGATTAATGAAATTTCATATTCATGATTAAAACAGTTGAGATACTTAGGCATATATATCAACAACTCATTCATGAAATATGTTTATATTGTTGTTGTTATTAGAAGTTACATTCTATTCTATCTTTCTTCTTTATAAATCGTTAGTGCGAAGTAGACTCGAAAGTGGCTCGATGATTTAGGGACCGTGTGAGTTGAAATACTCTTTTATGGTGGAGAGGGTTCAGAAGAAATTTCTTCGGTTTCTCTACATGAGCGAGTGCGGATATTATCCATGGCTTTATCACACTGAGTTTCTCCTGGGTATGCTCGGTTACAGCAGTTTGAAGACCAGAAGAAATGTGTATTTAACTACGCACTTCTTTCGATTGTTGCGTGGTATTATTGACAACCCTGAAATTATGCGGAGAATTAGCTTTTATGTTCCGAATAGACAGTGTCAGCGACTGTTTCACATTCCAATATACATGACCAACCTGCCAATGTTATGCTTGTTCGAAGGGTTATCTCTATGTTGAACAATATTACTTTGGACATCGACATTTTTCACGTCTCTGAGGGAGTTTTTTCGTTACAAAATTCTCTTACTTTTTTAACATATTATTCTCTGGATATTATGTGTACTTATGTGTTCTTTTTATATATACCTAATTTTACCTTATTATTTTAATTATTTCTATATGTATGAATAAAGATATTCTATTTTGTAATGTACACACATATAAATAAATAAAATTGAGATAATAATATGTTTATGTGTGCCCTGTTTCAGGATTCAAAATAAAAAATAAATAATTAAAAGATCCATATGAATGTTGAAAGAATAAAATATCTAGGAGTTTGGATTGACTCTTAATTATCTTTTTCAAAAAATGCAGACTATATGAGTAAGAAAATCGCAAAGAAGGTATCCCTGTTAGGAAGGATAAGGAATAAATTAGACATTAAAACCTCTCTGCTGATATTTAAAAGTATTATCGTTCCCCACATTGATTTTTGCTCCAGTTTTTTAAATTTAAGTAATGAAGGAGATCTAAAGAGACTCCAAATAATACAAAGCGATGAGGATAATATTAAGATGTGGGAGACGAACAAATGTTAAGAAAATGATTCAACTTCTAGATATCATGACAATTGATCAAAGAATTCAATTCAATGTTGCCAATTGAATAAACAAAATTATTAAAGGAATAGTTCCGAGATATTTTCAAAATAAACTAAAAAATAATGAGTTCTTCATAACTATGCAACAAGAAGATCTAAAAATATAAGTCTGGAAAAGAAATCAAAAGCAATGTCCCAGAACTACCTTATGTACAGGGAATACAACTATTTGAAGAAATGCCAGAAAGCATAAAAAATGAAATTAATGTAAATATATTTAAAATTAAATGTAAAAAGTATATATGTGAAAAATATTAGGTAGTATATAGTGTAAATAGTGAATATAATTAATGAAAATGTACATATGAAACAGTTAATATTATAAATTAGGATATTAAGTGTATAATAGTGATAAATAATGTTAGAATAAGTATAGATGTAAATATTGTGTTGTAAATATATATTTGACTATGTTACATAGAACTAAATAAATAAATAAATAAATATCCCCTTCTCTAAAATGTTTTCCATCTTTGTTGTAATTTGTTTATCTTAATGACTCTCTAGGGGGTGAAATCCAGTATTTTGTCTACAAAAATTTGCATCAACTCAAAATATATTTATAAATGGTCCAAGAAAAAGGCACAAATTGGTTTTTTTCAGGCGTTGCCTAGTATGTGAAATAATTCGGACTCACGGACCAACTCCAACTTTATTTCGATTTTCTAATAGTAAGTTATTTACAACTCGTTGAAAATGGCCCTAAAAATAAAATATTTGGGTAAATCATAAAAACGCAAATATTTCTTTAAAAAAAAAAAGCTAAAATATTTCATAGTTTTTTCAAATGGCACTTGAAGCGTAAGACTGGTAACCTTACCTTCGTATAACAAAATAATCAAGTTTCACTGGCATTGGTGTATCAATACAGTGCCCTATGCACCATTAGGTATGAAAAGGGATGATATTGATGATAAAATATTCCTTTTTAACGATTAATTTAAGAAAACATATATTAAAATATTCTCTTCCATAACATAATGAGGCGAAAATGTAATTTGAGTAGTAAAATCATACTCGTTTGATTTGCAAATATGTATTTTTAAAATTCTATATTAAGTTGGTAGAAAAAAAATCGTCGAAAAGATATTAAAATTATCTAAGAAAGCGTGTTATTGGCGAAAAATCAAATTATGTTCTTGAATCATTGATCGGATGTAGATAACAATATTTAAACCTCAATTTCTTTGGGGAAAAAATTGAGAGAAAGCTTTTTTTCTATCTTTCTCTTAAGATTGATCTCCAATCAAGGTGATTTGAGCCAACTGAACCGCTGCTATCAGTTTTTGAAGTATGGAAAAATATTCCGAAATTGCTCGTTCAAGTGCTTCCTCGACAAATCACTTTGCACGACCTCGAAACGGGGTATTTTAAGAGCTAAATGTCAAAATTTCCCGTCACCCATCTTGGAAAAGAAAAACACGAATTTCCATAATAAATGTATTTGTATTTTGTAGATTCGCACGACTATTATCGAAATGTCGACCGGTCGTCAGCGTCAGCTTTCCCAAGCCTCGTTCCTTTGCCAATTATTGAAAGTGAAAAACATTGTCACGTGTCCTGTTCTTATATTTAGATGCCGTACGTTGAACTACTTTCATTGCCTCTCTCATATAATAATGTTTGTGTAATTCTCCCGACGAGGGAGCAGGGAAATAGTCGTATAATGAGATAATACGCGAAGGAATATGGCTTTTGTTACGATGGTATTAGTACCGTAAAAGCCAGCGTCGCCAAGACTGTTATGCTTGCGTAAAAATCTTCATAAAACTTTTAACACGCACAAGACAAAAAGTTTTTATATTTTTCAAAATTTTGAGTTTGTCCAAATTTTTGTAGACTAGGACCAAATTCAATTCCCTGGGGAGCTGTTTATATTAACATAAAACAACAAAGATAAAGAACATTTAAGAAAAGGTAATATAGAAGGTATGTATATATAATATTGTCGATCTGCAAAAAGCGTTTGATAAAGTTGACTGAGAAAAATTATGGAAGGTGTTTTCGGAGTACGGAGTGAGCGGAAATCTATTACGTGCTATTGCTTCTCTGTACAAAGACAACACAGCATGTGTTAGGGTAAACGGATCATACACGTGGATTGACATTCATAAAGGAGTGAAGCAGGGATGTGTGGTGTCACCATGGCTGTTCAACGTGTATATCGATAACTGCATAAAAAAACTAAAAAGCTTAAGAATGGGAGCAAAAATGGATGATTTAAATGTCAATTATCTTTTGTATGCTGACGATGCTGTACTTCTTGCTAACAACAAAGAAGAACTGCAATTCTTGGTAACAAAGGTCTACGATGTATGCAAGAGAAGGGATTTGCTGATGAATGCCGATAAATTGAATGTGAATCGAACGGCTAAGAATATTTACAATGCGAATGTTGATGTATGCAGAAATAGAGGAAGACCGAGAAAGACGTGGCATGACCAAATCCAACAAATACTTAAAGATGGACATGTCAAAAGTAGGAATAATCAGCGCGCATGCAAGAGGAGATGTATGAAAGTAGAGGAAGCGAGATCTGTATGCAAAGATAGAGTGTTGTGGCGTTCTATCCTCTCTGCCTACCGTTACGGGGAAACGGCGTGATGGTTTGTTTGTTTGTTTGTTGTTTATATATATAATATTGTTGATAAATTTATCTGGTCCATGAAGAAGTATAGATATTGAAAAAAATAACAGTTTCTTTAACTTCACAAACATCAACAGATGAAAGAATTGAAGGAGTGTAGATGTTCAAATATGGACAGAATGGTGAATGTTACACATTGTGTAAAGTGGCCACTTAAACCAGCCATTGACAGGTCGTAAGCACTGTAGATACCTAGACTTCTACATTACCTTCTCCTTAATGTACTTCATCTCTGTTGTAATATGTTCATATTTTAGTACTTTTTCTAACCCAAACAATCTACCTACTTAATTTTGAAATGTGAAATTGCACAGTCGTAAAGTATATTTTGTCATCTTGTGGCGTATGGATTAGCATAGCATTGTATATCGTCATCCAAACATGTAAAAGTCACGAATGGTCAATAATGATTTTTTCCGTTTTCTGCTAGAACTTAAAATAATATAATATCCCAGCCACGCTTCGCTGTAACTTTGTCTGATATTAATTATTAGGGGAGTAAATAAAAATAGTATGGCAACTAAAGTTACTAGCTGAACTGAAGTGACTAGCAAAAATAGTCAAGTTGAAGAAAGTGTTGACCTCGCTCTTTGATGACATTGGTCGTAGGGAGTCAGAGAGGTTGATGCATGCCGCGGATTAGAGATTTTTACTGAATGTTGAAAATAAAATATAAAAATAATGAATAATGAAAAGAATACAAAAGGCAATCATGATGTTTCCCATGTATTAATTAAATTTTGCATCTATTTGTATGTGTGTATGTGTACATATGTGTGTATGTATGTATGTATATATATATTTGAATGTATATGTATGTGTATGGATATGTATGTATATGTATCAATATGTGTATACTAGTAAGTTTATATTTTTTTATCTGTTCTATCTTTTAACTTGTAAATTATTATAATGTATTCAAATATAATTGCCTAGCTTGGAACGGAGTATGTACTCTTATTAGCTGGGCAAAGTGTATAAAAAATGTATATAATATGATTATTATTATTATGGACAACTTATATAGCGCCATTTTAGTAATAAAATATCTCAAAGGCGCTTTACATAGTGATTCTAAAATATATAAATAAATTAAATCAAAACACCATACATTTAGAGAGAAAACACATTGATCAATTGAATATATTCATTTGCGTTGCTGTTACTATGCTGTAGAATGTAAAAAAATGCAATGTTCAAAAAAAATTTGGGTCAATCCATCGATTACTTTTTGACATTTGCAGCCACAAACATACCGAACCTTAATTTTTCATATATATACATATACATATATATAAATATATATGTATATAGAGAGACGTGTTTAAAATTTGTAAATTTTTATTGTGTTCCATTATTTTTTAAAGATTTCTAAAAAAAGCTTTGTTACCATTTGCTAATGGGGAAAAAACTGTTTTTACTCTCCAATGAACAAAATTAAGTTTAGGATTTATGAGTTTAACAAGTAGGCAGACGATAAATAAAAATATGACATCTTAAAATTGGTTTTCGTCTTAGAAAACTTAAAATATACGTCTAATTATTTTTTTAATCAGAAAATTTTATCTTTAGCTATTACAAAAGTTTGTGAAGGATGGATTTAAACTAAGCGCTTTAAAAATCGGTATTTATTATAAAATGGAAAAGATAGGGAGCACTCGGTTTTTTTTCTGTTTTTAAAAGGTTAATTTTTAAAAAAAGAGTTTGATCTATATAAGTGTGATTACAAAAAAAAACAATTCTTACAGTGTATTAAATCAAAACATTTCTTTCAACAATGTGGTTTAAAAACTTGGCTATACGGGTGAGTATTGATTGCGTTAGGAAAAGTATAATTCTAACACCATTGCATTGTTAAAATAGATGTTCCTCTATTTCGTTGTTTATAATTATTTGTGGCAAGTTATTAACTTTTAACTCAGTAATCCCATTCAAAAGCCGTGCGACAACTCCTTTTCTGTGTATTTATTATGATTACCCCATTATACGTGGAAATATCTGCCTAATTATTCTACTCCGGTATCAGGGTAGCATAATTGCTAATGGATAAAATTAGTCATCACACACAGACGCGGGTAAAGCCACCCCACTTGAGACTTGTTTATCGCGCGCTAGTCAAATAAAAGAGGGAGGAGAGGCTTGAAAACACTCACATCCGCTCGTTTTTGCGTTACTACCTACAACTTTTTGTACTCCTGTTTATAACTGGATTCGAATTTCGCTTCAGGCTTTTATCGTGGAAGATAAAAAAACATAACAATTCCCCTGTACCAGCTAACGGCCTTATTACCTACAACTCACACGTGCTCGCTTATAGTTTCAGCTTTTAGACATATTTCAAACTAGCTTTACCCGCGGCTTTGCTCATGTGGTATAAGGGAGAAATTAATTAGGCGAAATAATAATATATATATTATAAATGATTTATTTTTTGGGACAGAAAGTAGCTTCTATCGATTGTCGATTTTTCAACTATCGCCATGAAAAAAATACTACCATCTCATAATCTATAGCGACGTTGGCGTCGCATCGTTATTCTGGTCACAAATCCAAAATCCTGCTAGGCACAAAACCAAAACGAATAGCAAACAAAACTAACCATAGATCATCATAAGCTCGACAGCCCCGGGTGGACTTAGGCTGAATCTAGGAATCTCATCCACTATTGCCGGTCTGCTGCCTTTCTTCTCCAGTTCTTCACTTCCAACATCGTCATATCTGCGCTGATGCAGTCCATCCATCGCATTTTGGGCCTTCCGGATCTTCGTCATCCATTCTTATCATTTGGCCAACCCATTTCAAGCGTCCTACTTTGATGGAGTTGATTACATCGGGCACTCGGTAAATATCGAATAGCTCGAAAGCTAAACGATATTTATTAACCATAGATAAAGCAAGTCAATTATAGAAATATAAAGAATTCATTTCACACTGGTTCTTTTTGTTATCCCACCACAGCCAACTCTTTTTCAAATGATGTAACTCGTTGTTGATTGTATTGTTTTTAAATTCGGGATAAGAATTAAGTATCTTTTTTTACTTCTCACCTCTCCGGCTATCTCTATGCAAAACAATGTGTCAATATGTCGCCCCATTCAGACGTGAAAGACACTCAAACAAATAATCACACTATTGCATTTACATATAATATAAAGGTATTTAAGTTATTTCGTTATTACAAAAGTATGGAAGTATGGATTTAATACAAACTTCTCTAAAATTTGACTCCGCTGTTTTGTCAATTTGAATGTATTATAATGGTCAAGCCGAATGATTCCAGTTATGCATGTATAAATAATCAAATATCGTTTCAATTTTGTCAGATTTTTTTTTTTTAAATCAACCAATTGTATTACTTTTAACCTCCTAGCCCCTGTCTTTCCCAAACCCCCATCCTCATCCATTCTCCAACATACCACTAAATATTATCAATCTAATTTTTAGTGCATATTTGGACACGGTGGTGTTTGCACTCTCTTTATCTCTACATGTAATTGATATATTTTATCGTAAAGACTATGTATGCTAAGGTGGTGGTAAAGGTGAAAGTGTATTTTAGTAGAGAAAAAGACGGCTACATCTCGAACCCGGTAGATATAAAAAGTGTTAGTGTACTAATATTTACTAATATAATTTATTATTTCAGAGGCCTGTCCGGTGTTTTTGCTTCACACGAATAATGCAAAGGATCCATTTTAGTATATTTTTCCACCGTATTAACTTCTATCTGCTAATTCGAGCGTTTGCTTGCTTCGTGTTTTGACGCCGTTAAGAATAGATGTTAATACAAAACAACGAGTAGAAAAGTTCGAAAGTCGTTAAAAAAAAATTGCGATACGTGTTGACCCTTTTAAATGATTTGTCATTTTATGTAACCGTGCAGGTGTATGAAGTTGCATAGTTTCTGTAAGTATTACTGTAACAGACGCGGCGGATCACTGCTTCGTCCGTAGCAATCGCGCCCGTCACAAGAACTGTATTTCTATAGGTGCTGGTGTCAAACGCAGAGTGGCCGGGCGTAGGCGGGCCTCGGCCGACGAACGATAAGCTCCGGGGGAGGTATCGTCGCCTAGAGATCCCTTGCGGGGTCGCTAGCGAGTAGCGCTGGCGGCCGCAATCCTGAGTCAGGCAACCGGGTTGTAAGGCCGGTATCTCTCCGTCGGTGGGAACGGCGGGGTGTGTTCCGGGGAAGTATCCAATGGTCCAAATTATCCGGGGTCCAAAATCCAATCCAAAGAGTATCCGAGTTCCAAGTCCAGGGGGGGTAGCGGTGTTCGAATCCAGGTGGCGATGAGGTCCGGTTTGAAGCGAGGTAGGGAGGTGAAGTGGAGAGTAGAAAGCCTTAGTAGTGTGGTGAGATGACTGACTTTATTTTTCCCCGGCGGGGCTATATATACAACATTTTGCCGTGCGGCGGTGGGCTAGGCCAATAGCGGGCGGTGCTAGGTTGACCAATCACGCGGCGAGAGAGATAGCGAGCACATTTGCCGGCTCTATCGGTCTCTCTCGCGCCACGTATAAGGTCCCCACCCTCCCGCTACCGGCCGCAGTTCCCCGCCGACCGCGCGGCGATCAACACTTATACAGAACAACATAAAAACACATTATGGGCATACAAATATTTTCATGAATTCTAATCTATATGTGGGCTTCAGTATGGCGATCACCACCCCCGAAAGTGACAAATACTAGTCTTTATTGAGGAGGTGGTAGATCGCTTACACATACTGAAGCCTCCTATGCTACATTAAAACCCCAGGAAGGGCCGCCAAGTTGGTGCATGTACTTTTACGTCGGCAACACTCCCCCCTGCCGAGGAGGCATCTCTGCGCCGACGTCGTCCTTGATTTGCAACACGGCGAGCTTGACGGCGGGTCGTGTGTAGGTTCCGGTGGCTGTCTGGACCCGGGCGCTCCTGACTTGTCCATCCTTCCCTGGTGTGACTGCTATGACGCGTCCCCGCGGCCATTCATTCCGCGGGAGGGCGGCGTCCGTTATTATGACCAGGTCATCGACCATGATCGGTGTGGCGGCCTGTTGCCACTTCCGTCGCTGTGCCAACGTCGGGAGATATTCCCTCATCCATCTTTTCCAAAATGCGTCGGCTAGTTTCTGCGCCACCCGCCATTGTTTTCTGAGGCACAGTTCGGGCGGCGCGTCTCTGTAATCGGCCAGATGCGGCTGGGCCCCGCTCGACCCGATGAGAAAGTGCATCGGAGTCAGCGGAGCGTCGTCTCGGCTATCAAGCGAGACGTGGGTTAGGGGCCGAGTGTTTACTGTGTACTCGGCCTCCGCTATCGCTGTCATTAGCGTTTCCTCTCGGGGGGCTTGTTCCTTTAGAATCACCATAAGCGCCCCCTTTATCGACCGGACGAGCCGTTCCCAGGCTCCCCCCATGTGTGGCGCCGATGGCGGGTTGAACACCCATTTGATCCCTCTCCTTGTCGCCTCGTTCTGTAGTTCGGGATCGTGGGCTAGTTCCTTCATGGCGGCCGCCATCTCTTTGTCTGCGCCTCTGAAGTTCGTCCCGTTGTCCGAGTAGAGCGTTGTCGGATGTCCTCTGCGGGCCGCCATCCTTCTGAGGGCCTGCACCGTCGAGTCAGTACTCAACGACGGTGTAATTTCAATATGCACGGCCCTCGTAACCATGCACGTAAACAGGGCCCCGTATCGTTTCTCCCGGCGTCTTCCGATAGTTACGTATACGGGCCCGAACATGTCCACCCCACAGTGGGTAAAAGGCCTTACGTGATGATCGAGTCGGCCGGCAGGCAGCTGTCCCATGAGCGGAGGCTGCGGGCGGGCCTTCTGTATTCGACAGTAGCGGCACTCGTATATAATTTTCCTTATATTTGTCCGTAATCGTGTTATAAAGAACTGTTGTCTGAGTTCGCTGAGTGTCCGCTCTGTACTTGCGTGTTGCCGCGACTCGTGATAATGCCTTATCAATAGACGCGTATAGGCGTGCGCTCCGTCCAGTATGACGGGCGCCTTTAGTTGCTCGCTCACCGCGGGGGCTTCCATAATTCGCGTCCCCATTCTGAGGACGCTATCTTTATCGAGGTAGGGAGTGAGGCCCAGCAGGCGGCTGTTCCGCGGGAGGCACTCCCCCCGTCTAATTGCGGCTATCTCGGCGTGGTAACTGTCTGTCTGGCTTATGAGTATCCACGCCCTCTCTGATGCCTTGAGTTCCGGGGCGATGAGTGTCGCGCTTCCTGTATTCTTTTTCCTGCAGCGGTTTATGAAGCGCAACACCCACGCTGTAGTCCTGATCAGTCTCCGCCAGGAGGAAAATCTTCTTTCGTCCGGGAGGGCTGTCATCACGATGGCACTGTTCGCACACTTTATTTCACTGCTTGTATCCGGGGTCGCCGTTATTACCTTGAGCGGCGGCCATTGACTTTTATTTTTCTTTATGAAACTCGGCCCACTGAACCACATGCCGGCCGGGGAGATGTCTGGTATCTCGCCGTCCCGCGTCCCGAGATCAGCGGGGTTCTTCTTTCCTGGTACCCACCGCCACTCTTGAGCGTTCGTTAGCTCATCTATTTCCCCTAGGCGGTGGGCTACAAATGGCGTGAAGATGCGCGAATCACTCTGGACCCAGCACAGCACCGTAGTAGAATCTGTCCAGTAGTAGGTTTCGCGTATATTACTTCCGCATTCTTTCTTAATTGTGGCCGCCAGTCGCGCGGCCATGAGCGCGGCTTGTAATTCCAGGCGTGGAATTGATAGCGCTCGTAGCGGGCTAACTCGGCACTTGCTAGCCATGAACGTCGCATTCCTTCCGGCGGCGTTCTCCTCCACGATGTAGGCTACGGCGCAGCTCGCTTGCTCCGAGGCATCGGAAAATACGTGCAGCTCTACTGGCTGGCCCTTGGCGCTCGATACGCGCCGCGGTATAGCGCACTCGGTATTGCGTAATATGTCCACCCAAGTGCGCCATTTCTCTGCGTGTTCTTCATTCACTTGTTCGTCCCACTCTATGTGGGAGCGCCACACATCTTGTAGCAGTATTCGCGGGCGTATTGTCAAACACCCTACGAAACCGAGTGGATCGAAAATGCTCATAACTTCACTTAGCATCTGCCGTTTTGTAGGCCTCTCTGTTGGAACCTCCCGTGACACTTTAAATTTAAATTGAAACTCGTCTGTCACCGGGTCCCATTTGATGCCGAGGACCCTCTCTGTTACGGAGGTTCCGCTAATTATTTCGCGTGCGCTTTTCCCTCTCAGACTTGAAGGAATCGCTTCCATTACGGAGGGATCATTACTCGCCCAATTCGCGAGGATGAATCCGCCCCGCCGTAGTAGTTCGCTGACATCGTGGCGCAGTTGTATCGCCTCTGTTGCACTGTCTACGGCATCCATATAGTCGTCCATGTAGAATTTATTTCGCACAGCATCCCTGGCGGCGGCCATCTCTTGCCCGTGATCTTCTGCGACTTGATTTCTCACGTACTGTGTGCTGCTCGGTGAACACGCCGCGCCGAACGTCATCGACGTCATAATCATTTCCCGAATTTCTTCTTCGGGACTATCGCGCCAGAGGAACAGCTGCGCCCTCTGGTCTTCTTTTCTTATTTTAATTTGGAGAAACATCTCCCTTATATCTGCTGCCAGCGCGATCTTTCCCTCGCGAAATCGCATTATATTTCCCATAAGCGATGAGAGAAGGTCCGGGCCGTTGGCCAACATGTCGTTCAATGACTTCCCGTTGCAGCGGCTGGCGGCGTCAAATACTATCCGTATTTTATCCGGTTTATTCACGTTCGTCACTGCGAAATGCGGCAAAAACCAAAGCCCACTCGCAGTGTCTTGTCTTTCAGCCAGCGTCAGTTCCCGGGCATACCCCTTGTCTAGATATTCTTTAATCTTTAACTTGTAAGCCGCGGCGAATTCACTGTTTTTACTGAACTTTTTCTCTATGCTTAAAAATCGATTCAGCGCTGTACGGCGATTATCCGGTAAACACATTCGATTGTCTTTCCACAGTAGCCCTGTCTCGTACTGTCCTTGCGGTAGGAAACGTGTCGTGGCTCTCATGGTTTCTGTGGCTCGCGCCTCCTGACGCGATATCTTGGCTGTCGAACTTATACCTAACGCGTCGACGGCGTAATTCTGTTTAACTAGATTTTCTAGTCTCTGTTCTGTACTAAGCGCCATTAGTATGCTGGCGTTAGTCTGGCGTGTCCGCCCACCGTGTATCACCTTTCCTAAGGCTGTCACTGAGGCGATGTATTCCCCGCATCTCCGTGCCTCTCTCGTCACTATGAGAGAGGCGTTATCTTGGCCGATGAGTAACTGCGGGCACACTTGTCGCATCCTGCCTTCCCCTTCAATCACGGGCTGTAGCGGCAGCCTCAGCTTCTGTATTGTGTTTGCGCGGAGAGTGAATAAATCTTCCGTAACTCCGCGCACTTTAATTGTGACTTTTCTTGATGCACTATCTGTTACGCACATTCCGCCGGCACCGTGGATTTTTAATCCTCGAGTCTCTCCCGGCGCGCCGATGTCGTTTGCTATTTTTGCGTCAATCAATGTCACGGTTGATCCCTCATCTAGTAACGCGTACGCGTTCACTCGTCCTCGCGGACCACTTAACATGACGGGAATCACTTTTAGGAGGACCGGTTCCTCCCGAGCGTAGGTGCTCGTCACTATATTATTCGTCCGCGAACCGTGGCCGTAATCGTAGTTTCTTTCATTTGAACTCGCGGCGCGGGTTTCGTTCGCGGTCGGTCTGTTTCCCCCGGCGCCCGCCGCTGCAGGCGTGTCGCGGCGGGCATTATTATCTGGCGCTCGTATATCGGCGCTAGACCGAGCTTCACTGATATTGGCACTATTTCTGTCGTGTAATGTCTTGTGATGTGTTCGGCGACATCCATCGAGGCCGCACTTTTTTACATTTCTACACTTTATCGCCCGATGAGTGTTCGATAAACACGAAAAACACAAATTCTTTTGCTTCACTATGTCCCATCTTTCCGAAATACTACACTCTATGTATTCCTGGCACGTTTGTAGTAAATGTCCTCGTCCGCACAAAACACATGACGCTACACTTTTCCCGTTTCCCTCTGTTGAAATCACTGTATGCACTTGTTCTCGCTTCTGTGGCTTCTCGCGTTGTTTTCCGCTGTACACTTGCGGCTCTATTCCGCCGCCTATCATTGAAGATTCCGTTAAATCTTCCAAAAAGAGCGCGAAATCCTTCGCGGAGGGCCTCACCCGGTTTCCTCTTCTGCTGTACCACCAGAGAGACTTCATGCACAGCGGTAACTTGCTCACTAGTTCACTTAGTAGTTGTGGCGTAGACATGTAATCGCCACCGAAGCCTTCTAAGGTCGCTATCGCGTTCCGAACTGCGCTAGACAGATCTACTAATGCTTGCGTAGATCCGTCGTTCTGTATGCAGCGGAGCCTTCTCACTTTTTCCAACAAGGAAGACGCTACAATGTCCGGCTGGCCGTAGTGTAGCTCCAACGTCTTCATTATCACCCTCACTTGGCTTGGATCCACTAGTAATGACGACACAGATTCTCTTGCCCGTCCTTTTAATGCACGCTGTAGACGCAGGAGGTTTTCTGGATCCGAAAGGCAGCACATCTCCGTCGACTGAGTGTACTGCGATTTGAAAGTAGCCCATTCCTGCGGCTCTCCGGCGAAGGCGGGTAGGTCCTTGGCAGTAGATTGGCGCGCTATCATGGCGCCGACTCTGCTAACGTCCTCTGGGGCTGAAGTCGGGCTTCTTCCTTGCGAAGCCTCTAGTAGAATCGCCATTTTTGACAGCACCGTCATGATGCCGTCCATATCCGTAGTACGCGGCGCGGGCTCGGGATTCGTCTCCAAGGGCACGCGTCGGTCTTGATCGTGTAGTGAAGCACGGAGCGTTCGAACCTGCGTCCTCAGCCGCTGGACTGTATCTTCGGATGTGTCCGACTCGGCTGAGTCCTGATCTGTAGCAGGGTCTTCTCTCGGTTCCGTGCCTCCTCGACCCGAGCGGAGTGAAGGGGTTCTCGAAGTCATCTCTAGGCGCTCTGCGATGAATATCCGGTTCTTCTCGAAGGACCAACTTGTAACAGACGCGGCGGATCACTGCTTCGTCCGTAGCAATCGCGCCCGTCACAAGAACTGTATTTCTATAGGTGCTGGTGTCAAACGCAGAGTGGCCGGGCGTAGGCGGGCCTCGGCCGACGAACGATAAGCTCCGGGGGAGGTATCGTCGCCTAGAGATCCCTTGCGGGGTCGCTAGCGAGTAGCGCTGGCGGCCGCAATCCTGAGTCAGGCAACCGGGTTGTAAGGCCGGTATCTCTCCGTCGGTGGGAACGGCGGGGTGTGTTCCGGGGAAGTATCCAAGGGTCCAAATTATCCGGGGTCCAAAATCCAATCCAAAGAGTATCCGAGTTCCAAGTCCAGGGGGGTAGCGGTGTTCGAATCCAGGTGGCGATGAGGTCCGGTTTGAAGCGAGGTAGGGAGGTGAAGTGGAGAGTAGAAAGCCTTAGTAGTGTGGTGAGATGACTGACTTTATTTTTCCCCGGCGGGGCTATATATACAACATTTTGCCGTGCGGCGGTGGGCTAGGCCAATAGCGGGCGGTGCTAGGTTGACCAATCACGCGGCGAGAGAGATAGCGAGCACATTTGCCGGCTCTATCGGTCTCTCTCGCGCCACGTATAAGGTCCCCACCCTCCCGCTACCGGCCGCAGTTCCCCGCCGACCGCGCGGCGATCAACACTTATACAGAACAACATAAAAACACATTATGGGCATACAAATATTTTCATGAATTCTAATCTATATGTGGGCTTCAGTATGGCGATCACCACCCCCGAAAGTGACAAATACTAGTCTTTATTGAGGAGGTGGTAGATCGCTTACACATACTGAAGCCTCCTATGCTACATTAAAACCCCAGGAAGGGCCGCCAAGTTGGTGCATGTACTTTTACGTCGGCAACAATTACATTAATATGTGTTAAGTCGAATTTCAACAATTTCACATTATTTTATTGATTTAGTCGGCATTAACATCGTTTTTTATTATTCTTCAGAATCATTATAAAAAAAACAACATGGTTTAATGTTAGAATGACGCTAACAGCATTGTTTTTATATTATAATAATTAAATTTGATATCACGTCATCGCTTACAAATGTTAAATTTAAATTGATAGAAATAACAAAGTACTTACAAAAATATCGTGAATATCGTAATAACATAATATCGAGCGGAAAAAAACTAAATGTACTGCACTATTGACCCTTCAAGTCTTCAATATAACTAAAGTTTACATATTCATTTTTAAACTTTTACTCTGTAATAATATTACTATGCATGTGAGATCCTCTTTGAAATTGCGGAAGACGAATAAGGGCAGGTTAAATGTTGCTGAAAGTAGGTCAAAATAAAACAAATTATCTCGTACACACAGAAATGATAGACATCTTTGTTCAAATGTATGTTCAAATACCAAAGAAAGTTTTTAACTACATTTATGTCTTTGCTGAAATAAACTCGACGTGAACATAAACCCTTATTTAAAGCAACCTTGACGTTATGTTATTATTCAACACTTTATACCCGTCTCCGTGATACAACATTATGTTGAAATAAACATACGCGAGAATTAGGAAAATGTTTTTTTGCAACGTTTTACGACCTTGTATTGTATTGTATACAAATAGTTTGTTAAACAGGCTTTGTTAATATACTCTAGAGATGGGCATTCCGGTTATAGATAAAATGTAGCAGTGTGAGTAACCGTTTCAAATATGAAACTGTCCCTAAATAACATCTTAGAGCAGCGGAGGGAAAAAATCTAGTACCAGCAACTGCTGGAACAGTTTCATAAAGAAGGGGTTGGCTATGGTTTTGCCGCATAGCCGCATGGAAAAAAAAAACAATTCCATACATACGGAATACTTGTAAGTTTTTATGGGGTGAGAGGGGCTACGATTTTGCCTCCGCACATTTGTCCAGGGTCTATGAAATATTCTACTGTAAAAACACCTTTTCGAATAAGTATTTTATGTCAACCATATCGGGAATCAAACCCGAGACTACAACACCACAAGACCGACATTCAAATATATATTTGTGTAATAATTTTTATTTTTGGTCATGTTAAAAAATATGTTTGCTTCAACTTGTCATTATGTCGTATCCCATTTTTCATTTTGTAAGTTAATTGTTTACCTATTATTTAATGGTAAATGAGAAAATTGAGTTGGAAAAGATACTTTTAAATCATTTAGTCATCTATTTAATCTACAGACTGTTACTACAAAAAATAAGTTTATTTATAAATAGTTAAAAGTTTAAAAATTAAGATTTCCTTCAAATGGTAAAAATGAGTTGCTTAATCATTATTGAAATTTCAATGAAAACAAAACAATTTCTTAATGCTTAACCTTTTGTAAGACACAATATTTTTTTTATATTCATGTAAAGATACATATTACAAAAAAAATAATAACGTATCCTGAACTCTCCGAGGCCAAGAGCCCTGTGTAAAATACATCATAATTGAAAGTGGAAGCATGCATATTATTAAATAATAAATAAATAAAAATCATTTTGGAAATGTCCATTAATGGAATTGTAGACGTAATCTCTCCATAATCTATTTACTATGCACTGGGTATCGATATGATCGGTCTGACACACGTTTTGTATATCCGAATTATGTTTCCAATAACCATGTGTTCATTGTGCTTTACGACATTTCTTAGGCATCTAGATGTTTACTAACTGAGATGGATATATTTTCATCATCACTATGGCAGCATCATCTGCATGGCATGTGATGTTAATGACCTTATCTCCCATAGTAGATTAAAAAAAATAAAAAAAATCTGAAAAGCGTTTTTTTTTATATATTTTTTCTGAATGTACAAGAAAAGGTTTTTAGCGTATATATTGTTGTGCTATATTTAGTTATAAAGGTGCAAACTTGCTTTCTTTCTTTGTTCTTCTCAATATGCGTTATTTTCTAAATGTTAATATTATTTATGTCCCGAATTGAGTTGTAACACTGGAAAAGAAATTCAACATATTATACCTGTAAAATACTTTGTGTTATATGATTGATAAATAAAATCGGGTTGTGGTCCCGTGGCTAGTGTTGCGGACTCACGGACTAGAGGTCCGAGGTTCAAACCCTACTCTAACCCAAGTTGATTTCTATTTTCTAATGGTGAGTTATTTACAGCTTGTTGAAAATGGCCACTAAAATTGAAATATTTGTGTAAATTATAAGAACGCTAATATTTCTTATTTAAAAAAATAAAAAATAAACAAATAAATTAAACAAATACACATTTTAATAAACATTTGGACAATATGCTTAACAGTACTAGATGTGAATAAATCTAATATTTGCAATGTCTTGCAGCAGTCTCCTGCAATGGTTTTTTTCCTTAGACAAAATCTTTTATAAATACATATGTGCATTCAGCCTCTGTATTTATTGTAGTGGTTAATTCAAGCACTGCCATTAGGTCGCAGATCTTGTTATAGAACGTTTAAATTTGTTTCAATCCAAAATACATTAATCATTTTATCCTGACCGCAGGAAATGTGACACTGTGCCAAGTCGACGCTTGTTTTCAAGATAATAAATGTATGTAATGCGTAGAATATATTCAATATGATTCTTAATAAACCTAATTGTGATCTAGATTCTTAATAATATACATGTAAATCCAGTAAAACGTCTCACATCCTATGTTCTCCTGTTAAACATTTTAAGAGTTTTATGATAAAAAATAATCTTTTAAAGTTTTCAATTAAATAATTTATTTATTTATTTATTTATTAACGGACATTGTCCATGTACACAATTTATAAGATTTAAATATTACAATAAAAAAATAGTTTAAAACATTTAAAAAAAAGAAAGAAGCATTGACAAACATAAGGGACATCGAGACAAGATCTGGACTATTTATTTAGTGCTCGTTTAAATCCTTGTAAACTTAAACCAAAAATGTCCAGATCTTGTCTTGAGTTAACAATACGACAAAGGCGGGTCATTGGATAATTTAGGCCATAGTTTGTTCTATGCTGATCGATGAACAGTACTTCATTGTTTCTCAATCTACGAGTCGGAATATTGAATTTTACTTGTCCCAGTAATGATGGAACATCGATTATACCATTTAGTATGCCGAACATATATATGGAGTCAATATTAGTTCTACGTTTTTGTAGACTGGAAATATTTAACATAATAATAACCTTTAAACGTAGATATGTTTAGTACCATTTGTATTAAAATGAGACTATTAAAAAAATGTTACCACTAGTTTTAGTTTCACCATATTCAGGACAAATTGAATGTTTTTGACATTTAAAAAAAATATGTATTTGTTTAAAACATATTTCGTAAATTTTGTTCTCCTGGTATTAAACAATGAAATTGCATGGTCAACTCATTGTGGTTTCGATAGAAAATTTTGAACTAAATTTGTTAACACTCAGAAATAGAAAGATTTTACGCATTTAAAATTGAACGTAGTTATGCAGAAAGAAGCCAACCATAGAAAAGTGAAACTAAAGTAAAAATACTTTTGTAAAAATAGTGAATAATCAAATCTACACAACAGTTGGAATGTTTTTTGACATATAATAAATAATGCATTTTTTTTTATAATACAAAAACAATATGCACAAAACGAGATTTAATGGTTCTTAAATCTGGCTGACCAAATAACCTAAGATGCACGATTGCAGAAAACTGCCAAGCCTTAGGAAATCTCTGAAGTGTGCTATGTCATTATGTATTGATCGTTTTATTTTATGTTTACATTTTATTTATTAATTGTAAAGACACACTTTATTTATTTTTTTAATAACTTTAAAAATAATTAAATTATGTTTTATATTATTTCAATTTTCTAATTATTTTTTTTTTCTGTAGATATGAATTGAAATTCTCGATTTACTTTACTTTGTTTAATTTATTTTTTATCTTGTTTTGATTACATTTATGAGCACACACTATTAATACGAGCATATGTGTTTATTTTTTTTTCTTATATTTAAAATATATTCAAGTAAATTATTTTTCTTTAATTTTAATTGTTTTATTTTACTCTATTTTCTTGGTTTAAAAAAATAAATAAAAATCTTTAAACTATTTTTTGTGTTTATTATTTTATACGTATACAGTATAATATATCTGTACTCTTCTTATTTGATTATTAATTAAAACTTATGTCTGAGAACTTGATGACAAACTATTATTGAATAACAATATTTTGAGTTTGTCCAAATTTTTGTAGACAAGGACTGGATTCAACTCCCTGGGGAGCTGTTTATATTTACATATTACAACAGAGATGAAGAACATTTAAGAGAAGGTAATATAGAAGTCCAGGCATCTACATCTAGTGTGTAAAGTGGCCACTTAAACCAGCCATTGACAGGTCATAAGCCCTGTAGATACCTGGACTTCTATAGTACCTTCTCTTAAATGTTCTTCACCTCTGTTGTAATATGTTATTGAACAGTTTATCGGGACAAATTATATCTTAATACTTTGTTTTCCTTATAATGTATTAATATTGTAATAATGTAAAAAAAAAAAAAAAAATCATGTACTTGAAACGTTTTTTCATTGTATGTTATTTTATATGTTGATATGCTATGTATTTTTTAATAATGTTCTGTATAATATATGTATATGGTGATATGTATTTTGTTCAAGTGTTATGCATATATTCGTCTCAACTCAGGACAATATTTACGTGGTTATTTTATGAGGTGACAAATAGGAGTAACTATTTCATACAACAATGTGGCATTGCAATTCATATAAAATATTATTACAGCATCATTTAAAATGAGAATCAAACTAGAATCACATTTAGTTTGTCAAAGGAAAGAGATCATTGCAGGAGAATGCGGCGAGATATTGCATACTATTCAGCGTGTTGTCCAGATGTTCATTGAAATATGTCTTTGTGTAAAAAAAAAATAATTTTAATTTTTCCTATCATTTAATAATGTACATGCTTTTACTTTACATTATGTTGTGTCCCAACTAAACGCATGGCCCTTTACCTCATAGAGTTTGGAATATGTTATTTTAAATTTTTTTTATAGTAAATATGTATTTGTATGAATTAATAAATAAAAATTTAAAAAGTAAAATTTAGAATATGCCGATATTTTGTTCCCCTTCCACATACATTCTACTTCGACTCTGTACATAATTCCACTTTTTTTCTACAAATTCTTTAAATTCTTTCTGTTTTTACGATCTTTTAAATTAATATTTAACCACAAAAAAGTTTTAAAATTTAAAAATATTAAAAATAATATATGAAGTGATAAAAACATGTATAATTTTTATAATGTCTAATTAGAATCAAATTCTGAAAATCTGCTCAGTATATCTATGAAAACAGTTAAGATAATGATAATTTTCTTGTAGCTGTATTTTTTTTTTAAATTGTGAGAAAACTAATTTTCCGTGCTAGTGCGGGGCGCGAAATAGCAGGGGGTAAATCCCCAGGGCTGGACAGTATATAATTAAGAGCAGAGTGAACTGTAATTTAAACAAAATATATGTAGTAGCGATGCGGCATGCAGTGTCAATCGTCGATCACAACCTCTGATTAGGAAGGACTGTAATGGAAGCCACTGTTCCAGTATTTCTTGTTCCTGCAGCAATTGGTTGGATCTGACACTAAGGATGCGGCACCTAATACGCGTAACGCGGAAAGCCTTCTGCGGCGAGTTTCCGGCACCACACTGGAGCGATTGGATGGATAGTAAATATAAAGCGGTGGGCGCAGCGATTAACAAATAATATTCCGGATGGACACTAGTGGTCTGGTCATGGTGGATTATGAAAAAATACTGAGTTACCGAGGTAAGGTAAGCAAGGATGCAGTTAGATTGGACGTTGAAATTGTGACAATAACCGACACCGCATACCTACGTAATACATGCGCAACCAAAAGTATTATTCAATATTATGTAAAGGAGTCTTTATTAACAAAGCAATGTTTTTTATATTATTAAAAAAAAAAAAAGTAGCGTTCTTATGACTAACCCAAATATTTAAATTTTGGTGACCATTTTTAACGAATTGTAAATAACTCACTATTAGAGAATGTAAATCAAGTTGGGGTTGAGTGGAGTTTAAACCTCGGACCTCCGGCCCGTGAGTCCGCAACACTAGCCACGGGATCACAACCCGAAAGTTTAATTCTCCATGTTAACAAATTATCATAATTATTCAGATGAACATGAAATTTTTTAAAATTCACCATTATTACAGCAAAAGTTACAAATTATAAACATAACAAGGCTTCTTTACTAAAGCTTTTAATGGCGGCTCATCTTTGATATAAAGATTTTTTAGCAAAAATGCAAGTTTTTAAAAATCTTTATAATTAGTTAGAACGGTCTATTAATTTACAATTTTATCGAGAAAAAAAATATTTTAATATGATCAAACCTTTATACATAAATTTTCTAATCGAACTAAAAATAATTATTAGTTGAATAATAAAAAACGTAATTAATTTGAAATTGATCCTTGAACTTAAATATAAATTCATGTAAAAGCTAATACGACGCATTTTCAAAAATGGTAAAACAGATATATATCGTGAGAATGAACGGTAGCGTAGGACGAGAACGACCAAGAAAGACGGGGCATGATCAGATAAACCGAATTTTAAGTCTGGACATGTCAAAAGCGGACACAACCGAACGGCATGTTTGGCAGGGTAGGTGTGTATGGCGGTCCATTCCCTCTGCCTTTTCCCTACGTGGAAATGGCGTTATGGTAGTATGTACGAAAAAATCAATTATGATGACCATAAGAATAATCATCATTACTTTAATTTCTGCTCCCTAGTTGGAGCATATGGTTTCCACAATAAACTTCCAGCTCTTCCTAATGTGTGTAAGCTCCTGTGCATTCTCTGAATCCGCAGTACATAGCCCTGACAACCGCATCGCCTCCATTTCATGACAGTTGTCACCGAAAGTTTCTGCGTTTGTTCTCTTATTTTACACCACAAACCTGAGATTTTATTGGACACCTTGTATAATGTTAATACTATATTATTGCATCTAGTAAAGGTCTCGGTTTGTTAACTCAAAATTCTCTTCACCGGCCAACTGGAATATCTGGCGAGTGTCGAGTCCAAAAATATATCTCTCAACACTTCTATCGCGTGTAATCTAAATCTGTCGCGTCTCCATGTCGATTCCTGAGGATCCCGCGTTCAACATTCTTCGTATAGTTGTCGACTCGGGTCGCCAGATGGCACATGTTGTCGTATTCGATTTATTGCGTTTATTTCTGGAGTGTTGTCATCAAAGCGCGCAAAAATACCCTGGGAATTAGTAAGATTCTTCATTCGACGCTTAAAAACTTTTTATGGTCAATAGTTTTTTACGGAATGTCCCAAAGTACAAAAATAGAATTTTTTTCGAACATAAATATTATCATCGCCGTAATTCTCTATCCGCATCCAGTAAAATATTGGTTTGAAAGATGGTTTCTACAGGGGAGTATTTCAATATTCCTGGACACCTTACGTTTCAGGTAACAAAAATATTCTAGATAGGGTTTATTTGGTTTCCTAACGCAGCGCTCGGTTCACCACTGGGTGGAATGATGACAGTTATAATATAATAAATAACTTCACAAATCGAAAAACATTTTATGAGACAAACACGAAAAGAAAACAAATTAGGGGGATGAAATAATCGTAAGCATATAGATAAATTTTAATCGTAATGTTTAAATTCTTACCATAAAAGGGAAGATACAACTATCTCATCATTGTAGAAATTTCGCATCTAAAGATTCGATGCCAGGAGACCATAAAATTTCATGGATGCCTTTGGAAAACATTGGACTCGCTCGTAAAAAGCGCCTATGATCGTTCCTTAGTCAGATCGCGTTCTCGAATAAAACTAAAGTCCTATTCAGGGTCGATAGCTGAATTAAATTTAATCCCGTTCTCGATTGAACGGACAAGATGAAGTATTCTTAATCACGTGAAAAACTCGTTTCTATCGCTTCTTATTTATAGTTTCCTGATACATTCGTTTTGCACTCAGGCTATTTGTTCGCCCGGATTACACCCGTTTGGAAAATCTTCCTAGAAAATTTACAGTTTTCTAAACTAGAACAAAATTTGTTTTTCTATTTACAATGTCACCAGTTTTCCACTTTTATTTTTTCTATCCAATGACTGTTCCTAATTATTATATATTTAATAAGTCATAGCTTGTGATAACGTTAAATTATCAAACCTTAGTCTTTACAGTTAATTGATAACTACACTATTATTGATCATGTTAAATATGTATTTTTCAAAAATGTAAATAATTCACTTTAATGTTTATTTTGTAGAACTCCATTTTTAAACTTATAATATTAGAAATCAAACACTGATATGAGTCTACTGAACATTTTATTTAATATTTACAAATACAAAAACAAAAAATTCGTGACAATTGGACATTCAATTCATATAATCTTCACATTAATTTTAAAATGCCCTAACAAGGCGAAACAATTGTCACGAAATTATTGTTTTTATATTTTTTGTATTTGTGAAAATGAAATAAAGTGTTCATTAGACTCAAATCAGTGTTTGATTTCTAATATTATAAGTTTAAAACCTTGCAAACATAATTTGACTTTTGAAAATCTCGGGATAATGTGAGAATCATAAAAATCATATATTTACCTATATGCATCATGGAGATTACACAGTTTTTTCATAACTTCAAAAACTACCCTTATAAAAATTATTACAAGAATAATTTACATATTTTATTTTATATATTATGGTTCACAAACAATAAACAAAACGTGAGACATTGGTATCACAGTCACTATTTGTAATAATTTTATTATTATTCGAGTATGTTAAAATGTCTGTAGACAGGCTGGATTTCCTCCCTTGGGAGTTATTTAGATTTAAATACGTTGCAACTGAAAAAAATTGAAAAATCTACAATGTTTTAAGTATGACCAAATGTTTGTAGCCAGGAATTGCAACAAATTTAAATCTAAATAAATCTCAAGAGAGGAAATCCAGCCTACCTACAAACATTTGGACATACTCAAAACATTTTTGATTAAACTAACTGGTAAAGAGAGTATAAAAATGAAAAAAAAATTTCAAGCGTTGCGTTGCCTAGTAGGTGAAATGGTTAAGCCGGATAAATCTCACCAGCTCAGCAAATTTCAGCTCAACAGATGGAAGAGTTAGAGAAATGTGGAAGTTTGAAGATAGGCAAAATAGCAAATGTTATTCAGTATGTAAATTGGCCACTTAAACCAGCCAATGACAGGTCACAAGCCTTTTAAATGCCTAGACTTCCATAAAATGTTCTCAAACTCAATTTTATCTATGAAATTAAATTTAATTTTCTGCATGAAAAGCAGAATATAAATGAAATTTTTTAAAAATGTTCAATTGGTTACCGATGAAGATACTTTAAATGTACATGCAAATATACTCATTTTCGTACACAAATATCAATTTTTCTTCATAAACAGTGGAAGATAACTCTGTTAACTTCCCATTGTAATCGGGGCCCAGCATTACTTATGACAAGATCATATAATCTTAAAGTGCTTATTATTGAAGGTTGGAAGATAAAATGTTCTGTACGATCTTAATTATTGACTAGGAACATTTAGAGCTTAGCAAAATGTAGAGTCAATATTACAATAAATTTTATTGTAAAGATACATCAAGTCTACATTTGTCTCCTGATTCCCAGCTTGTAAATATTTACGACCGCAATATAGATAGAGGCTGACTAATCCTTTAATTTTAGTAACTGTTTGAAATATAATTACAAATGTTCCGGTTATTTAACTTCCCTACAACTAATGTACCGTTATGACAACATTTCATTAAAATAACGTTAAAATAACTGTTTGCCAAACGCGTGGAACTAACAGGAAAGCAGAAAGTTTAAATATGCGTGACCTTTCTATATCGAGAACAAACGGCAGAGCATTATGATTTTACGAAGAAGAATAGATCATTTCTCCTTGTGGGAACAAACGAGGTGCACTGTTGTTCACATACATTGCATTAGTAAATAAATTGAAAATGTTTAACGATTATAAAATTAATATTTATAGCACTAACTTTGTGATTTCCCCATGTTAAACTATATAACTTTTTTGTGTAAAAATAACTACCAACATAAATGTAATCTGCCAACTGGTTTCAGAACATTGAAAACATCCACCACATACCCAAATCCATTTTAAAGACAACATGTCTTTCTTCAGATTCCCTCATACAAGCAAGCAATTTTTTTTCATTACGAATTGATTATATTGCATCCTTTACTAACCAAATTCAGTAAGCAAAATAATTACATTTACAACTTTCAATGTCCTTTTCACTGTCACTCTAAAACCACACCTCATCGTCTACAAGGTAGGGACAAAGGAAAGTATAAATAAAATAAATAAATAAATCCTTTACCCATTTCAAGCCCCCTTATGTCGAAAGTGATAGGAAACGTTAGTTACTACTCTCTGGAGCACCAGAACACCCCCAGGTGACACTTAAGGCCAGTCACCGGCAGCGCAGCCAAAAGCAGCAGACTTACCGAAAAACTACTGGTTGCAAACCAATTTTTGCCACCACTTATGCCTTCTCAAACTGTAATTATTGAAGAATTTGGTTTCAGAACCAAAATTTTCCTTTATTTCGGCTTAAAAATAAACCAGCACAAAATAACACACTCAGTTAACCCTGAAGATGGCTCTTGCAATGGTAGACGAAACGTCGGAACAAATCCAACACCCATGGTATAACCCAAACAAGAAACATATTGACAGCACCAAATATTTTAATTCCTATCAAATTCTTATTGATAGGTCTAAACCTTTATTTGCAATGTGTCTGTACTTAATAAATATAAATGTCAGTATTGGGGACTTGAATAAGCTGTTTTTTTGCAAAAATTTACTTAAAAAAAATTACATGAACGTGTCATTTAAAGTATTGTCCATCGCTAACGACCACTTTCTTCCATCTTTCTGGCAGCATACGAATACCATCTCGAAAAAACGACTCATATTTTGAGGTTATCCATGAATCGAGCCATTTTTTGGCATCCCGTAAGCGCAATATCTGGTTATTACAGTGGATGGGGTAGGACTCCCAATGGCTGAGTGTGGTCATGCTGCAAAAATAAGCCTATCCTCGTATTGCGGCCGTTATTCCGCTTGGCTCAAACGCATCAATTGTAGGATCAAAGCACCAGCAAATGACCACCCCCCAGTAAATGACCATTGATTAATAAAACACAATATAATAAGAATTGCTACATGTGTCCAGTCAAAAAACTTTTAACACTAGAAAATATGACAAAAGCAGTAGGCGGACACATCTTTTGGAAAGAAACAAATCTATCAGTTTTGAACTGTGAGTTGTCAAAAGTTAATAATGCGTCTTCCCGTTATTGTTCTGAGATTGATAGTGTTTTTATAAGTAAAGGTGTGGTAAGTGTTTTATTTTATGCTATTTCTTATGCAACTCTTTGATTATGTCCATATTCTAATATGTTAGGATGTTTTATAATGTTATGATGTAACTAAATCCAAGTATTATTTTAACTGGGGTAAAAGTGGTCATTAACTGGTGATTCTGCTATTTCTTTAGAGTAATATTAATTATAATTGTAATATTTCAGTAAATCGTATTTCAATAAAAAAGTAAAAGTACTTAGAAAAACTCATGTGTTTTTTATTAACCATATTTTGAGTTTGTCCAAATTTTTGTAGACAAGGACTAGATTCAACTCCCTGGGGAGCTGTTAACATTAACATATTACAACAGAGACGTAGAACATTTTAAAGAAGGCAATATAGAAAAGTCTAGGCATCTACAGGGCTTATGACCTGTCATTGGCTGGTTTAAGTGGCCACTTTACAAACTGTGTAACATTCACCATTTTGCCCATATTTGAACATCTATATTACTTCAATTCTTTCATCTGTTGATGTTTGTGAAGTTAAAGAGCTGAAACCTTTATTTATGCGAGTGAGATTCATCTAATTGAATTATTTCACCTACATACTAGGCAACGCCTGAATTTTTTTTTTTTAATTTCTACACGTCTTTATGGACCAGGTGATTTATCAACAGTATTTTGATGCCACTTAAATCAGCCAATGACAGGTCATAAGCCCTGTAGATTCCTAGACTTCCATATTGCCTTCTTTAAAATGTTCTTCATCTCTGTTGTAATATGTCAGTGTTTTTTATTGTTTTCTTTTATTTTGTACGCTTAAATATTGAAATTTATACATTTTATGTGGATTTCAGTACAAGCTGAACCTTAAACGGTCATTTATTGGTGCTTTGACCCTAGTCGATAGAGATCTCCCATGATAGTTTGTTGGATTTGAGGAACTTATAATACGCTAAACCCTGCTGATCATGGTTTCGAGCAGAGATGATAATGATATTTGGTGATGTCCCGACGGAGCATGGTAAACGTAAGTCTTTAGAAGAATTTAATTGGCTTCAGCGGCAGATATTTTGATAAAAGTAATGCAGTAAAATTCTTTTGCATCAAATACACTTTTTTGACACAAAATTCAACATGTTCAACAGTATGGAAAAACATGTTTACACTTCGGCGGAATAAAATGTACATTCGTTTTAGTAGACCTTCATCATGAATTTATTTAAAATAAAACACTTTGTAAATTATGGCCTTATGACCTTATGACAAATTATGTAAATTATGACCTTCATCATCATGACTTCGACTTCATCAAATTGGCTGTGGTATTGCCCGATGCCACAAGCCTGAGATAACATCACCTCTCGCGAAAAAGCGATAATTTTTTTGAAGTCACTATTATATTATAAAATAATCGAAAATAAATTTGATATCCTACATACCACAATAAATAGACAATAGTCTGGAAATTCACTATTTCGAAAGCAAATCTACTGGTTCGAAGAAATATTATATGTATAAAACTTTTATTGTATTCACAATTGCTACAATCACACCTTTATGTTATTGTTACACCTGTTTTTAGTGCTCTATCTTTATGTACTTATTACTTATTAAATCATCTCAAGGATCCTTATAATTTATCCTTCAAAGAACTGTGTTTATTTATTCATCAACTAAACAAACACGCTGTTACTTTACTTCCACACGTGCAACTCAAATACACATGGCCGTGTAAACGGGACTACATAAATATGAGGAGATCTTTATTTACCCTTTTCTTTACACAGCAAACCGTCGCTGTCGTATGCAATCTGCTCCCATGCGATTTACGCAGACTTCTAAACACTTGTGCGCTCCGGGCTGACATTCCGACAGGATTGTTCGTCCGAATACCATTCGGGGAAGCTATTGTGAGCTAACTAATTTACTCTCTACTGATCATGTTCTCCCGATACAAACCGTACGGGGGAGCCAATTTCTGTATCCGGGGTTAGAAGGTTCAGCGCAATCCACCTACGCGATTCAATATCAAAGCAATCCAATTATTTTCAGGCAAAATTAGTTTCATTGTAGCTCATCTACTCCTGGTCTGCGGTTTTCTTTTGAACGCATCGTCAAATAAAAAAACCTTTCATTCACTTATTTTCTTTAACTACACGACTTATCTAAGAATTTTTTAAAATAGGTCTCCACTGAATTTTTTAAAAATGCGCACAATATAAACCGAGAATCAAATATGAATTAAATTGTGCCTTTTTAGCAAGGTTTAAAGGATTCAGCACATTTACATTACAAAAGTCAACTGTTGAAAAAATTGATTAAAAGTGCCAATGATAGGTCCACTAGTCTTACTAATATATAGACATGCTGTTAACGATAAGAAAACAATATAATGTCAAAACGAATATCATTCAATTTTTTTAAAAGTTGGAGTATTTCAATGATGGAAAAGGCGTACTGGATAATGAAAGTTTACCATAATTTATTTAAAGATTTATAATTACTTTTTTCATGATGACACCCGACAATACCGAAAATTCTTATGCCACGTGATGAAATGACAAAATTTAGTTTCTTTTGTTCCAAATCCAAAGAATCTTGATTTTAGGTAGGAGCCATAAATATGGGTTTAGAAAAGGTTGGGAAACAAAGGTAATTGGCCAGGAATAATAAAGATAAATACTGTTTTATACTAAACACATATGTATGATTATTAATTTACTTTTTTCAATAATTAGTATAAAATATGAAAAACAAACCAACGTCACCGCAAATTAATATTCAAAGTCCACCCAATTTTTCAAAAAGAAACCAAATATAACATGCTGCAATGTAAAATAAAAACTAAGCGTTACGAAAAAGAGAAAAAAAAAGATGTTATGCAATATTTGATTTATACTTGATATTTTCAATTTTTTATCATTGTTTACCGTATGGAATTTTTAGAGCCTTCGAAGTTTTATTTGACTCTTTCAAGGTTTCCTATTAGGAACGATTATATAAATTTTTAAATCCAACCATATAAATTTAACTCCAAATTATACTTACATATTTGTTAATTATTTATTGCCGAAATTCTAAATATGTAATTTTTTGATATTTTTTTATACTGATCAAAATTTAATAGGCCAAAGCAAAAAAAAGAACAATAAAATTAGGATTCATATAAACTATTTTTACATGAAATAATTGTACGTGGATTTTTTATTCTTTATTTCACTTATTAAATTATGATAAACGATTAAGTGTGAAAAAACTATGCTCATTTATTTTTTTTTGTCGCAACTATGAGCCAGTTGCACCAAAAAAAGTTCAGTTTAAAATGTTCAAAGTTTAATAATGATTGCGTTTGTGTCAACATTGACAAATTGGGTTGCATGAAACTGAAAAAATACGTATTTTTATTTTTTCGAATTCCACCAAAATGCAAAAAAAAAATTACGTAAAAATTATTTTATTCTAGCTTTTTATTGTGCAACTGGTTTTTATATGATTTTTATTTCGAAAGTGAAAATCAAATTGGTATTTTCTTTGAAATAGTCATGAAAAGGTTTGTTTCATAAATATAATTTAAAGTTATTTGTGAACTAGATCAAACAATTATTTGAGGGCGTATCAACAACTTTACCATTGAACATTCACCCCAATCAATTTTATACGTATCCAGGGAACTGGATATTTTCACTCTTCCAAATACTTATTTCACCGATAGCCAACCATTTGAATGCAAATTTGAAAAGTGTATTGAATGAAACTCTTTCATGTTTTTTTAACTTCAATGGCTCGTGTCAATTAGATTTTTTTATACCGACTCAAAGCGTCGTTGTGAAAGGACTGACTTTTTGATCAGTAGCGTTCAGTCGCGAAATTCTATGGAGGAATATTGATAGAAAGGGAGTTAGTACAAAAGGAGACGCTGAGATATGAAAGGCACTTTATCACGGTCGATATTCATGTACCTTCGCACTTAATATAGATGTCCTTGTTATAAAGGAAAATAAATTATCAATACCTGATTTAGGGGTATGAGCGAACACTTCCTTTGTAGCGTTGAACCGAAATTTTGCACAAACAAGGAATTCGACTAAATTCGGTAATACGACGATTCTAGTTGTATAAATTGCTTTACCCTCCAAATTACATCTGCGGGCCATAAAACAAGTCAACGTTACGAGTAATGACGACTTTACGATACCTTAGCAGGTTGTCATAAAACTGTTTAAAGGGTTAAGTTAATTTTCTAGATTCGTGAATTCTCGCATCGTGTTCACCTGCCATCAGCGTGTATTTCGTGGGCACTCGAGGTTTTATAGCAAATAAATAAAGGGACTAGAAGCACCGTAAAATATATCGCAAATGGGATCGGTAACAGGAGCGCACGCAGAGCGAAGAGATACATATTATTTTTAAACAAACTAGCCGAATCGTATTACGATTGTGAGCGGCGCCGAGGAATCCATATAATTTTCGAACACATAGCTTGACCCTTCGATATCCGCTCAGCGTAATAAACATTTGCAATTCAATTCATTATTTATAAGGTCGGACGGAATTGTCACGTCGGGTGATTTTATTTCCTCTTTATTTTACCGTGGCGCGGGAAAATCGCTCTCGGCATAATAATACCAGTCCACAAACTGCGCACTTATCCCAATCCCCAAAAGTCCAACCCACAATAACCGACATCAGTTATTACCTACATCGGGGCCGCAATAATCGTCCCGAAAGTTCTGGCGCTCACCCGATCCGTTTCTGATACTCCGATACTCCCGGCGGAGGTGCCAGACCGCCAGGACTCGCCTAGACCGAGAGTATGAATAAATAATTCACCGGGACTCCCGCTGGTCTCCTAATAACAATATGTATTTGATTGCGGGTCAGGCGACCCACCAAATATTGAAATTTGAATAAACTTATCAAAAAGCTATATGACGTCCCTACCATAGAAAAGAAACAAGGTTAAAATGTAGTGATCTAAAATACAATAGAAAATATTGACATACGGATTGGAATGGTAAAAGGATAATTTTATATTCTGGTTGAAAAATCAATACTCAATTTCTTACAGCGTTATGGTAAATATGATCTGGTCTACCTTTTATTTACTATGGGCAGGATAAATCATTTTGAATAAGTGCAATATCATCTACTTAGAAAAGTAGCATAGATGATTGGCCTCGCGAGGGAACACTACACCTACGGAGAAAAGGAGTAAATTTGAAAAATCTCAAGTCTACTAAAACGAAGAAATAACATTGACTCCACATTCATGTTTAGTTTAGTAAATGGCTTAATTGATGTACCATCGTTACTGGAACAAGTGGCATTCCATGTTCCGATCCACTGCGCCGGTTGCGAAGTAGTAATGTGCTGCCTTAATCAGCACTGCACAAACTATGGCTTGCATGCACTAATGTCCCGATTGTGTCGCATTGTACACTCGAGACAAGATCATAACTTAAAAGCCCCATGGGCGTCAACAGAAAGAAAAAAAAAATGTATATATATATGTACATATATTCCATTTTATTCATAAATAAATAAATAAACTTCTGGTCGAATAACTTTTTTGGTGGAAGTGTTTCTAGATTTTAACAATCACTAAGATAGCCCAGAAGATCTTGTCTTGAGGTAGTATTTTTTTTTTAATCCTTGCTTTAATTTTCTTTAAATTTGAACCGTTTATTTAGTTTACAAACAATGAAAAACAAAACATAATATACAAAAATTTTCAAATAAAAAAAAGACGCTGCTTATTTTTCATGAATTACGTGTAAACTCTAATAAAATACATATTTATATAATATTGACTATTCTTCTTGCGGTGCCTTGTCAGGTCCCCCGACGCGACGTTAGCGATCACTCCAGCTAAAGAATCTTTGCCCTGCGCTAATCTTGTATTCAGCAGCCAGGACAACTGCTTATTGATTGGATGTACTCGCCATAGTGATTCCTGGGAAAAGATGACCAGAAAATTTTCCCGTTGCCTTCTCTGGTGGATTTTTCTGTCGAGGTTACCTTCCCTTAGCTAGTTGGTTCTGGTTTGGAGGCGCCAGAAACTCACTTTTCATTCTCTCGTTCTGCTGTAATCACACCGTTATAAGCGTGATCCCATTGCCCAGGGTTTGCGACGTGGACGCTAACGAGTAGGACTAGTCAGTAGTGTTGCCAGTGGAATGCAACTAGGCGTTCGCAGCATTTTATAAAATCACCCCTCCAGCAAGATGTGACTCACTGCGACCCTACTGACAGTTTGATCCTCTGTATAGACTATATAAACTTTTAAAAGTTAAATTAAATTATTCCAAAAATTAATTCATTATTTTTTAAAAATCTTACATACACATGTAAACACTAATAATATACGAATTCAAATCAAATTAACAATATATATTACAACAAAAAAATAATTTAAGAATATAAAACTAATTAAAACAATAAATAAAATATGCATCGAAATGAAACGTCCAATCTAAGTTATCAAAATTAAATTTTTATAAAAATGACTATATTAATATAAACACGCATCATGAGTAAACTTCTTAAAAGTAAACAATCTAGTTTCAGAATTGTCTATCTAATTGTATTTTATTCCAACTGTACCTGTATATATTAAAAAGAAATGTACCACCAAATACTGTATACTATATGCAATTAAAATTTATTAAATCGGGTCCCGGGTTATTAAAATGGTCCCGTGGTAGTATTGTGGACTCACGGACCAAAGTTCCCAGGTTCAAATCCCACTCTAGTTTTTATGATTTTTAGGAAATGGTCTGAAAATTTAAATATTTGAGTTAAAAATAAGAACTCAAGTATTTATTCTTTCCAAAAAAAAAAGTTCAAGAAGTAATTACTGGAAACATTGTTTTTATGTTTTTTTTATCGATCTATCAGGGTTGCAATTTATGAGAATGCATTTACAAAAAAATGGAAAGATGTTGTTTTTTTGTGCATCAAACAAAGTTTGTTTTTGAATGTTTACAAACAGCATTTGTTTTTTGCGGATCTGAATCAGATTCATTCTTTATATTCTTTATTATTTCTACACATTTATTTCTTTTTAAAGACTTTTTGGTAATACTAAAATAATATTTAATTTAATACACTTTAAAAAATCGTATTCCTACATAAGTACACCCCTTCTGTTGGTGAGAAGACTGAAGTTTGAGGTTTGCAAAAAAAAGGCCATATTTGAAAAAATATTTGTTTTATGTTTTAGAATTGAACCATAAACAAGTACCTACTTTAATTTAATATTTATGTTAAAAAAAATTATTTTTGGAATTTTATCACAAACAAGTACCTAGGTACCTACTTATTAATAAAAAGAATTTTTTCAAGGCAAGCCAACGTTTGGGCAGGACAAAGTCTGTCGGGTCAACTAGTAAAAGTTAAAAAATTAAAAAAATGTTTTCAGGCGTTGCCTGATAAGTTAAATGATTTGAATGAATGACTTAATTAAAACTAATTTTTTTTGGTTATTTTTTAAAAAAATATTTTTTTTGAATAATTCTTCATTAGTATTTTACGCACAGCGGAAAGTAAACGGGAAGTAGCATTAAATAGCGAGACATCTCTAACTATTCTAAAAGTATGCAGTACCATGGAATAAACTCTCTTAAAAATCGAAGAATTATGTTAGACCAGTTGTTTACATACAAATAAATAAATAATAAGTTTGATTCTTCTAATATCCTTGAAATACTTTAATTCCGTGTGCCATCTAGACCGACAAGACAAATTCTTCTGTTTTACACAGATAACGCTTCAAAAAACTGTTTGAAACAATCTACAACACCTAGAATATATAAATGTTTATAGTTAGAAAATACATGACGAAAAATTAGCCATTAATTTTTAATTTCCAAAAATCTGTTTGGAATTATATTTTTTCTCAAGGCGTAAGCTTTAAAAAAACGTTAACAAACCTCTGATGAAGGGCATCATATTAGATACGTATTTCACCCATCAAACAAGTTAAAGAAGAATTTATCTCCACAGCACTTAGGACTCTTTTAGTGCCATTACAGAATCCGGTTCACCTAAAACTCACCCACGCGTGTGATTCTTAAAGTGTCCTTAAATTTCCATTCGAATGGAAGAAATATTATTTCCCTCGCCCTTAAGCGACATACAAGTGTTCTATTTGTGTACATGTGTTGGTGTGGAGGTGCAAGGAAGTAAAATTGAGGAATGAAAGGTGAGGAAAAAAGTTCAATTTACGCAGCAGAAAATCTAGTATTCCTCGCACAGGTGTTGACCATAAGAAACTAGAGGGATACAATGGAATTACTCAAGATTTTTCTTTTTTATTAAGTTGAACTTGATAATGTTTACACTAGGATTTTTGTCAAAGCGGGAATAAAAAAATAAACTAATTATAAGATCAATTGAACGTAGTTATGCAGAAAGCAGCCAGCCATAGAAAAGCGAAACTAAGAAAATAGCACTTTTATGAAAATAGTAAATAATCTCAAACATATTTTTTCAAATTCATATTTCAATGCTTTCTTTTTCATTTTTTTCTTCGTGTAACTGATTGTAAAGCTTCAATCCCTTGTACAATGAATTTTCCTTTAACTCTGAAAAGGCTGTGCTGAAAAAATCCTTTCGACACGATGCTGTAACGTCGTGTTATATCTAGTAAAATAAGAAATATTCTGAAGTTATAAAAAAAATAATTCGTCATAGTCAAATAAATAAAACACCACAAATACGTCAACTAACGTGCACTACCGCCCACTGCCAATAAACGACTGATTGAACGAATGAGAAAAATACTCGACTGATTTTTTCCTTGTCTTATGCACGCTAAATGTATCTATCGTGCTATTTTGATGCTGTTGTATCTGTCACACCGGCCACAGAACCGCGTCTTTGTCTTCCTTGTCATAGGTTCTATCTTCGTGCTCTCTTTATACAGTTAAACAGATTTATTGTTGTATTGACATCACTTTCATTCTTGTAATTTTTCTTTGCATAGCTTGGATAAATATGTTTTCCATAAAATCCTGCATATTTATACAAATTTTACTTTACAAATTTGGTTTGAAAATGTCCACTTGAAGATTACAAAAAATACGACTCCATCATTTTAAAATAAGAAGATATATATTTGGTCTTGTATTCTATGTAGACCAAGTTAAAAAATATAAAAAAACATGGAAAAAAATTCAGTCACACTTAATATTATAAATTTAGCATACAGAACAAAAATAAAAAGTTTTAGAGTAACATAGACAATTTTTCATAATGGTAATGCATCATTTATCGATAGTCAACGCCAGAAACAGTAAGTACTACTTAGTAGTTAATAATCTCAATTTTGAAAAGAAATTGTTGTAAAAGTGCCGATTTTAATTCTAATCAAAATATTTTTTTTAAATCTACATTATTTCCATGTTTCTGCTTTTTTTCAATGTGGATGATATGGAATAACCGCTTTACGTACGTAGGCTTTTTTTATATTGTTACTACGATTTTGTAAAAAAAAACTATAACTTGGCTAACATATAAATTTGGCTTACATATTTGTAAATGTTATATTTTTTGTACTGGATGCTGTTTCTTCAAAAATAATATAATAAATAAATCAAACAAAATAAAACGCACTAATAAACATGTGCGAAAATGCGTTTGTTTGTGTTTCCTTCTCGTCCCAACGGAGCAACTGACTGGCATAATATTCTGTGTAGGAGCTATTCCTTTATACTTTTATGCATATTAAATAAAAAAACTAAATACAGTTGTTATTTTATAAGCGTTTGTGTTTTTTCAGTAGACGCAGACGTTTCGAAAATAATCAATTGACAAAGCGTACTGTACCCTAAAAGACCACGTTATTATGTTTCCTTGTTATTTACATTTAATGACTCCCAACTCTTGACACCGGTAGGGTATAAACACGAAAAGAAAAAAGATTGAAAAGATTATGCATCTAATTTGCGGTTTTCAACCCTAGCATAAAAAGGGGAGAATCAATGCACGTGTGAATTCCTAGTGGCTCATAAAAGGACCGTAACCGGTTGTAAAGTTCACCCGGAATGACAAAGAAATGGGCTCTCGTAAAATTAGGCGAGTCACGTCTGCTTAACAAAAGGTGTTAAAAGCTTCAATGGGGGTATAAAAACTGCGAAAGCACAATACAGAGGGAAAAATCTAATCGCGGGAATATGCCACGCAAATTTTTTTACCCACAAAAAGAAATAAATAATACGGTATGCGAGAACTTGCGTGACAAAAATAGATCTATGGGGAATTACCCAAAAATAACGTAAATCATGTGCTGGGCCCTTGAATTTGACGGAAAGCTATGAGAATAATTGATTATAGTCGACACAGTTAGCACAGCTTATATTAAACTATGATAAAACTACTATAAAACACCGTTTATAATAACACATGTAAATGGAAGGATCCGTACTTTCCGAAATTAGAAGTGCTTTAAAATAAACTCAAGTGGTCTTAAAAAAAGCATAAAATTTATATTTGAACCACCAAATTTATTATTATTTATTATTTAACACTTTATTTACATTTACAGTTTAAAAACATATAAAGGCGGGCATTTATTTAACACTTTATATTCACTTTATATACACTTTATATACACTTTATATACACTTTATATACATGTACAATATATAAACATATAAGGGCGGGAATATTCATATTAAAATTTGCACATTTCAGTCTTTTTTCCGATGATATGAAAGTATACTTACCTATTAATAATGATTAAGACAGTATAAATCTTCAAGAAGACCTTAATAGATTAAACACATATTGCATTGAAAACAGTTTGTCTATTAACATTAAAAAGTGTCAGCAAATTTCTTTTTACCGCATTCGTTCTAAAAAAAAAAGTTCTTCTACGGAAGTCCGTGACATTGGTGTTGTACTTGATAGTTAACTTACATTTAACAAACATATAGAAAATACTGTAGAAAAAGCTTACAAAATGTTAGGGTTTGTCATACGATCAACCAAACCTTTTACAAGAACTGACGCATTAAGAAAACTTTTTTTTTCATATGTACGTAGTGTCCTCGAGTTTGGTTCGCCGATTTGGAATCCTCAATATAATACTTACAAAAATCGTATTGAACATATTCAAAACTATTTTCTTAGACAATTAGATTTCAAAAATAATGTTTTATTTTCAAGTAGGACCGAGTCCGCTTATTTTTACAAGATTCAAAATCTAGCAACTCGATGTACCATGTTGGATATGAGCTTTCTCTACAAAATTGTAAATAACGTAATTGATAGCCAAGAAATTGTTAGAGGAATTTCATATCGAGTCCCTGTCCGTAGAACTCGTCAATCTGTACTCTTTAATGACTAATTATTTAAAAAATAGCACTCTACGAAGAATACAGATTACCTATAGTGACAGTTTTAGTGACATCGACATACTACATTGTAAATACCATATTTTTATCAGATCTGTTAAAGACATTTTAAATTTATCTCCTCTTAACTTTTAATTTGATTTTTAATTTTATCTTTCAATTTTAACTTTTTAAAACAACTTTGTTTATTACCACTCTTTTTTTTCTTTGTATTTACCGGTTTTAAAGCTACACAAGCATCTTTATCAAGGTAAAATAAACAAATGAATTCCATCCTTTTTTATTTTACAGTAATTACTTAACATAAAATAAAATACGAGGAGTTAATAAGTCGAGTCTTTTTGTCATGTTGTTCTTTTTAAAATGTAACGATTAATAAATAACCGATATTTCCATTAGTCCACTCCATTCTAGTTTTAAATATCGTTCCTATCTCACTTTGCACTTTCCATCTTTAGGAAACCAACATGACAAAAAAACTTGACTTATTAGCTTACCATGTTTAATGTAATATTTAGTAATCACTGTTAAATTAAATACTGCAGAATTCATTAGTTGATAATTCAATGATTAATGTACCGATTTTACTAATAAAGAACATTGACTGTAGTTTTAAAACCAGTCGGTAAAAAAAATAAAAAATAATCATATAAAAATAAAGTGGTTATATATTTATTGAAATAATTTCAAAACAGGATGCGTGCAGAATACGGTTAAAATATAAAGCGCATCGGCGAATGTCCAATCAATTTAATCCCAGCCAGTGAATAATTCACTTCTTACTTTTCCTCAATCCAATGAAGTAATGATGAACTTCTGGATTACCTTCTTTCAGCACAAAGACGCTAAGGCTACAAAATTACAGAGAGCTCCTTCGAATAGCTTTTTTCGTTTTGCAGAGACCAATAAATATGTATTTATTTGTGAGCTTCACCTAGAAGGCTTAAGTGTGGTGTGCGGTATGCATTTGCCAAGCTGTATGTGCATCGGCGGTCACCAATATTCGTTTTAAAAATACGTAGATAAAATGCATATTGATAAAATAGTATCTTTAAAGTTAAATTTCAATAAGGAAAGTGAACTCACGTTTTTGTTATTTAAAATTCTATGTGAATGATCATTTGCATGTTATTTATTACTTAAAGACTGTACCCAATATACTAGGAAAACATTAATAATTTTAAATAAAAAATAACGTGGTAGCAACACGAGAGATTTGTACCTCCATCAATGGGATCAGTCGAGTATGCTGACATACTGTTTTCTGGCTCATTGGGCCTAAATGAGCAATTTAATTCATCATCAATATCTGTTAAGGGTGGCATCTTCTGGACAGAAAGGCTTATTAATGTTTCCACCTCCTCGCCTATCTGATATCCTGATACACATTATTTTTCAAAAAGTGTTAGGGAGTAAAAAATTTTTCGTTTTTGGGTTAAAACATAATATGTATTCTCTGATAACGGCAAAGATAAAGAACTTCTTTTAAAAATTAGTAACTTTAAAATATCTACTAATATAATTAATTGAAACAACTTTGTTCTTACCACTTTTTATTTCTAAGGACCGGTTTCAAAGCTATATAAGATAACAATGTTTGAGTATGTCCAAATGCTTGCAGACTGGCTAAATTTCCTATTTTAGTTATTCATATTTTAATTTATTTCTCTCCTCTCTGTTGAAATAAACCATACAAGCTTCTTCATCAAGGTATACTCAGCTAATTAATTCAAGCCTTTTTTATTTTAGCTAAATTAAATCAATATTATTCTGCGTATGGAGCTAAAATGTTTTTTATACATGTATACAAATGAAAACAGACATGTATTTTACACAAAAGTAGCAAAAAATAAAAATGAATTAAGAAGAGTAAGAAAAAAAATAAAATAATAATAATAATCATCATCACATAGTAGACAATATACAAGTTAACATAATAATACACAGATTTATTGCAGTGGAGAGAACAGAAGTGCATTTTTTGTATAAGTTATACTAAGTGAATCTTAAAACATGAAGAAATTAGAAAAATAATAATCTAGAATAAAGATATACATAATTCAATAAACGGTACACAATTGAAGTCAACATAGAATAATTTAGGTATTTCAATTAAAAGATAGTGAATTGATACCTTTTAAAATTCAAAAGTGTTATATTAAATATATCTACATCATTTGCGTATTCATGTGCGAACGCATGAATTCTCCTTATTGGTGAGTGTGCACTGTAATTTGTTGTAGATATATTTACATAGAATAGTTTATTAAATCGGGTAACCCGGCCCGGAACTCGCAAGTTAATAAGTTGCAACAGTTGGGAACAATCAAATATTGAATTTAATATTTTAAATAAAAATAACAAACCATTCAGTTATATTCAATATACAATGGTTATCTTTAATTTACCATAAACTATGTTAATCTTTCTAAGGTTGAAAATAAACGTTAAGTTATTTCAAAAGCATTAAAAATTCCTTTAGTACACATAGATTCAAGCTTGGGTTAAAACTTTATTGTTATGTCTTTATAATAATGATACATGTACGATGAACTAATTGGGTACCATTAGAATTAGCTCACAGCAATATAATATCCCGTTAAGTAATTATGTTATTTTAAAAGTAATGCGTTTCCGATTCATTTATAATGTTGCTTCTTTGTAAACGTTAAATTAGAAAAGATATTCTTTATTTTTATTTAATGTGTAAAACATAATGATGTAATCTAATAAAATTTATATGATTAGGCATTTACAAGTATATGTACTGTGACTGCAAGTCATTTTATATAGGAAAAACATCACGTATTTTTAAAACTAGAGTTAAAGAACATATGAGATGTCTTAAAAACAATAATTTTTCTGAGTTTGCTGACCATATCCTAACGAATAGTCACTCATTCAACTTTGAAGATGGCATCGAAATTTTACATACAAACAAAAAAGGATATGCACTTGATTATTTTGAAATATTGGAGATTAGAAAGGCTGTAAATAAAAAATTTAATATTATTAATAATCAAATAAATATTAGTAATAGTCCTATTTTAAATATAATCCATCTCCCGAAATTCACACACAAACTATCTCTCTTCTCTACTCGCGTAGCCACGCCCACTCTAATCTCACTGTGAAAAAATTGTATATGTTATGTTACTTTGTAATTAACCCCGAAGAAGGCATAATATTGCCGAAACTAGTTTTTGTCAAATTATAAAAAATATAAGTTGTACATAAAAACAAAGTTATTTTATTTTAATGATAATGATAAAATTTATAAATAAACTTATCAATGAAACTTCTTGGTTTAGTTTTACTTTTTATTATTTTTTGACCAACGAGCGCTTTCGCCTAAGTAGGCATCTTCAAGACTGGTGATTTGTTTACAACGTTTACAGCTTTTATACTATTCTTAACATATTTTGGAGATAAGATAGAACAATATTTTAACAGGGGACAGAAAACATAAATATTTACAATTAGTTTGCTATACAATTCATTTTTGGGAGTTTTTGGACCGAAAGGGATTAAGTTTTATTATTTAAAATGTGGGAAGAGAACACATGGCGAAATACAACAGTGTGGGGAATCTACATTTTAACAGATAAAGTTGGAAAATACTTTGGTTTTTTGACAGGGAAGTTTACATACCTATAAATGAAACATTTTAAGATTCATACTTAGTTAATACAGATAATTTCATTACATAATTTTAGTAGTAAATAATTAAATCAAACGGAGCTATATTAAATTAAAGGTTTAAGTAAAGGAGAGTTTACATAATAACATTTAGTTAATAAGTTTACATACCTAGAGATAAATGACGAAACATTTAAAATTCATAATTAGTTAAGACAGAGTTAATAAGTTTACATACCTATAGATGAATGACGAAACATTTTAAGATTCATACTTAGTTAATACAGATAATTTCATTACATAATTACATTTAATTAACAAGTTTACATACCTAAAGATGATTGACGGAATATTTTAAGATTAATACTTAGTTAATACATTAGTTTTTGAAATGAAGTTATCATTTTGATAGTTAATTTCATGTTAATTATATTATTTTAGTAGTAAATAGTTAAATCAAACGGAACTTTATTAAATTAATGGTTTAAGTAAGGGGGAGTTTGATAATTCCAATTGCTGGTTAATTATTACTGCATTAAGTTTAATTCTATTGATTTCTAATGATTCTAATTTATCTAGTTTTTTCCCTTTGTTTTCAAAATGTAGTAATTTAATATTATTTTCGCTGTCAAAAGTATGGTTAAGCGAGTTTATAGCGAGAACTAAATAACTTAAGTAATTCAATTAAATTTACGATGGAATATGGAGGAAATAAAATTAACTTTTTAGATTTAAACATACAAATAATTGACAGTAAATTTGACTTTAGCATTTATAGAAAACCCACATTTAGCGATAATATCATACATGCCAATTCACGCCACCATTTATCTCATAAATTGTCAGTTTTTCATTCAATGATACATAGATTAGTTAATATCCCAATGTCTAATGAAAATTATAAAAAAGAAATAAACATTATAAAAATAATAGCATTCAATAACGGTTATGAAAAAAATCTCATTGACAAATTATTAATTAAAAAACAAAAAAGAAACTCAGTCAAAGCAATAGGTAACGGTTTATTACCAATAGATAATAAAAATGAATCAAATTATTGGGTAAAATTAAATTATATAGGAAACACAAGTGAAAAAATTAAAAAAATATTTAATAAAAATAAAATTAATGTAGCTATGTATAATAAAAAAACAATGGGACAATGCCTTGTTAATAATAAAGATAAGATCTCAACCTTAGACAAGAATGGAGTGTATAGTTTAAAGTGCAATGATTGTGAAGGTATATATATAGGTCAAAGTGGCAGATCAATAAAAACAAGACTCAAAGAACATATTGCCTCCTATAGATTAAAAAATGACAAATCTAATTTTGCAACACATTTAAACTCGCTTAACCATACTTTTGACAGCGAAAATAATATTAAATTACTACATTTTGAAAACAAAGGGAAAAAACTAGATAAATTAGAATCATTAGAAATCAATAGAATTAAACTTAATGCAGTAATAATTAACCAGCAATTGGAATTATCAAACTCCCTCTTACTTAAACCATTAATTTAATAAAGTTCCGTTTGATTTAACTATTTACTACTAAAATAATATAATTAACATGAAATTAACTATCAAAATGATAACTTCATTTCAAAAACTAATGTATTAACTAAGTATTAATCTTAAAATATTCCGTCAATCATCTTTAGGTATGTAAACTTGTTAATTAAATGTAATTATGTAATGAAATTATCTGTATTAACTAAGTATGAATCTTAAAATGTTTCGTCATTCATCTATAGGTATGTAAACTTATTAACTCTGTCTTAACTAATTATGAATTTTAAATGTTTCGTCATTTATCTCTAGGTATGTAAACTTATTAACTAAATGTTATTATGTAAACTCTCCTTTACTTAAACCTTTAATTTAATATAGCTCCGTTTGATTTAATTATTTACTACTAAAATTATGTAATGAAATTATCTGTATTAACTAAGTATGAATCTTAAAATGTTTCATTTATAGGTATGTAAACTTCCCTGTCAAAAAACCAAAGTATTTTCCAACTTTATCTGTTAAAATGTAGATTCCCCACACTGTTGTATTTCGCCATGTGTTCTCTTCCCACATTTTAAATAATAAAACTTAATCCCTTTCGGTCCAAAAACTCCCAAAAATGAATTGTATAGCAAACTAATTGTAAATATTTATGTTTTCTGTCCCCTGTTAAAATATTGTTCTATCTTATCTCCAAAATATGTTAAGAATAGTATAAAAGCTGTAAACGTTGTAAACAAATCACCAGTCTTGAAGATGCCTACTTAGGCGAAAGCGCTCGTTGGTCAAAAAATAATAAAAAGTAAAACTAAACCAAGAAGTTTCATTGATAAGTTTATTTATAAATTTTATCATTATCATTAACTATGGAGTTTTATCAAGAAATATCAACAAAAAACATCAATATTATTTTATTTTATTTTAATATATCTCATAAATATACATATTATTTATATCATAACGATTATTACTTTCTTACATTTGATTAGCTATGCATTTATAATTAAGCAGTTTTAGTTTTTTGTGATCGTTATATTAGTGTAGAACTACTTATACTTTATAGATAAAAAATCTGCATCTTATAACAGGCTGACCCATTTTAGATTGAGACCATTCTAATCAGAGAACGCTCAGTATTAATTTTCTATTCAATAGTTCCATATAGATTCCTTGGTAGAAAATACTTATACTGATATATATGCAATAAATTAATAAAATTAATAATAAATCATATTAAAATACTCGGGTATTGTTTATATTGATTCCCTGGAAATAAAAATGTACGTATTTCAAATAAATAATATATATGACATTGTGGACAGTTTTGTGTTATCATATTTATTTACAATAAACAGTCCAACAGATTGTCAAGTATTGGATACAGTCAAATAATGTCGTGTTAAAATTTTGAGATATTTTAATTACTCGGGAACTTCTTAGTTTTTATGTTTTCTAACTTCTTAAGCACACTTCTGCATTGTTTTAATACCTACTTAAATATAATATTTTATATTAATAATTTTCCTCGAAGTATTCTCGAAACTCTTCTCAGCAGTAAGTGGCGCATTTAAGCCCAAAGAGGTCGAGAATCGCTTATTCCACTTGACTTCCTAAATAATCTTCAAAGAAAATACCTAATAGTTCGTAATAAAACGTCCTGCGGATGCCAATTTGGAGATAGTGCATATTAGAGCCAATCGATTGAGTGAGTTTACAATATTTCGAATTTTTCCATATGTTTGTAGACAAAGGACTGGATTTCACCCCCCTGAGTGTTATTAAGATTAACAAACAACAAAGGTAGAAAACATTTTAGGGAAAGAAATGTGGAAGTCTAGACATTTATAGAGCTTACGACCTGTCACTGGCAAGTTTAAGTGGCCACTTTACACACTGTGTATCATTCACCATTTTGCCTATGTTGGAACATTCTTATTTCTTCAATTTGTTGATTTTAGTACAGTCAAAGAGCTGAAACCACTATTAAAGGAATAAATCTCTTAACAATAATAACGGTTTCATCTCATTTACTTCAGTTACGATGGAAAAGTTAAAGAATTTTTCGCTATGTTTTTTTAAAATTCTATTTGATTTTTGAAACTCTTACCGCAGGAACACCAGCGAAGATTACAGTTTTGAATGCAATATCCAACATAAGCCCAACATATAATTTGCAACTCACAGTAAAACGGGCAATAAAGGCGTTGTATGTATAATTAAATGCAATTAAAATCGTGATTTATGAAAGTAAATTTTTTAAAATAAAGTTTCTCGATTTTCGACAGAATATTTTTTTTTAGTATGAGTGAAACCGATAGCAAGACAGTCAGTCTTTAAAATGGTTTCTGGGTATGTGGACGAAGTGCTATCACTGCTAAAATATTTTGATCCTGGACTGGAACGTAAAGCGTGAATCTTGTCACCTTGCTGTGCAGTATTCCATCCGCCACCTGATGCAGATAGGGAGATGATGATGATATTTTTTATTATTTAGTAATACTACTACCACTACTACTACAACCATCGCGCCATTTCTCCGTAGAGGTAGGCAGAGGATAGACCGCCATACACGTCTCTCAGGGTATACATTTCAAGCGTCTTCAATATTCATACGTCTTGTCATACATGCCTTTCGGGTCTGCCTGCTTTTGACTCGACCAAAGATTTTGGTTTATCTGATCATGCCACGTCTTCCTTTGTCATCTTTGTCCCACTTTACCGTTCATTTTCGTCATAATATGTACTTGAGTTACTGGCACAGCGTTTTGTTTTGAAAATATTTTTTTGTTGCCGATACGAAGAAAGATGTCATAATATTCCATAAACCACTAATAGACTAATTTGATCCAATATATTTTACGCTGTTTTAATTGTAATAAAATAAATAAAACAACTTTGTTTTTAACCACTATTTTTTTTTACCACTGGCCGGTTTCAAATCAAACAAGCTTCTTCGTCAAGGTTTACATAACTTATGAATTATATCCTATTTTATTTTATTCATGTTTACTAAATACTACACGTGGAGCAAATAAATCAAGTCTTTTTTTTCCCAAACGTTGTAATTATGTTCTGATCTTAAATTTTCCCATTTTTATATTTAAAGTTCTGGAGGCCGGCAGACTTGTGAATTTCAGTAATTTTTTTAATGTGTAGATTATTATATGTTTCAAGATAATTAAAATTTATGATAGTCTTATCAATAATGATCATAGGTATTGCAGAATTGTACTGAAATCAGGATTAATTCATATGTAATATTGATGATTTGATAAAACGGTTGTATGTTTTGAAAACAAAAGCGTCCAAATGCAATAACTGTAGGGGTCATTGTTTGCAGTATAAGGGAAGGTCTTAGTGAGAAAGAGAGAGTTCCTAGCGAACAGTCGCTAGAGAGAGACGTGCGTCACAAGACCGCCCGCTGGGACGCTGCATAGTTCCGGACATCACCGGCCGGGGACTCCGTTCTATTAACCGCTTTATTTTTAACGATTTTTGTTATATTAAAGCGTTCAAAGGAAAATTAATCGGTTTTTTTATTTGAGAAGTGAAGGCAATCCCCTCATCTGAAGACCATGTCCGTGCTGGCTCATTCTTTCGTCATCCATTCGTTGTACATGACCAAACCATTTCAGAGACTCTTTCTTTATCTTATCAATTATGCCTGACTCAGATTTGAGGGTATTACTAGCGAACCCGGCAAAATCCAAAATCTAAAAAAACTGAGATATAGTTTTTTATAATAATTAAAACATTGTCAGTTAAAAATACGGCTTAATTTGTAAAGTACGTCTACCTGAGTATTGCAAAATTGGAATGTATAAAATTAAATTGTTATTTCACTCCTGTTTTTTGACATTATAATGCTTATATCATCACTGTTTACGTATAAAATATTTACTGATCATAATAAAAAAATTGAAGTTTAAAAAAAAAATTAAGTGAAGTATTGTATCAGTTTTTTGTGATTTGCTCAAAATAAAGGAAGATGGATTTTGCCGGGTTTGCAAATAGCACCCACATTTATACTCTGATCTGATTTTATTATTAGCGATACAATTTTTAGATATCAATTCAGGCAGGAATGCTGTTAATAAATAAATCGATTTCATTTACGAATATTCTGTTTTCATTTCAATCAAACTTAAAAACATTAAAATATATTCACATCACATTATTCAATAATATTAAGGTACTAGCCACAGTGTTATATAAATAACGAACACAAAAAATGATATGTATCATAATAGAATCATTATAAACAAAGAACCCATATAAATTTAAATGCACAACCATTGTTACCAGGAACGCATCCTGACAGGTCCTATTATCGATTTAGCTATTATAAAATGCTGGCATCAAGCGAGACCATATTACTTTGTTTCAGATTATATTGATAGAATCATTAAATACAAGTACCAATAAAACATTTATGTATGTTGAGTTTAAAAGGACGTAAAAGTGAACACAATTTTCGTATTGGCTGCGGCCGTTAATAAATAAATAAATGATAAAAGTTAGTTTACCTTTACTTCAGCATGTCCAAATGTTTGCAAACACGCTGGATTTCTTCTCTAGTAAGATCTTAATTTGTTGCAACAGGGAGGGAAAACATTTTTTAGAAGGGAGTATGGAAGTCTAGGAATTCACAGGGCTTTTGACCTGTCATTGGCAAGAAAATAAATATTTGCGTTCTCACGATTGACCCATATATTTTATTTTGAGGGGCATTTTCAACGAGTTGTAATCAACTCAATATTAGAAAAAGGGAATCATGTTAATGTACAGCGAGATTCGAACCACGGACCTTTGAGCAGTGAGTTCGAGATACTAGCCACGGGACCACAACCCAATTCGATTTTTTCTGTCCTGCGTTTATCTGTGCTTTTTTTAATGTGATGGTGCATGGCAGAATTTTCGGTTGATGTTATGTCACTATCTTGTATGTTTGTTTCCCATAGCAATTTTGTGTACAATTTTTATCGTCCCAACTTTCGTCAAGTATCTTATGTCGAACTGGTATGTTTTTTTTTTGTGCAGTTCAGTAGTAGGAGTCAGGTAGGGTAAGCAATATATCACCACAATCATTCCCTTTTCGCACCTAATGGTGCATAGGGCACTGAATAGGCTCACCAATCGCAGTGTATCTTGAAATTGTTTAAATATATTTTTTTTACACGACGGTAAGATGATTAGTCTTGCGCTTAAGGTACCAATCCAGGTACCATAAAAAGGTGTTTTTACACTAAAATATTTCAAATAAATATTTTATGCTAATCCTGTTGGATATCGAACTAACCACTACACCACGAGGCCGACATTTATATATAATGGCAAAAGGGGGTAAAACAATATTGCAGAAAACAAAAAAAAAGAAGTTAAAACTTACATAAAAAATAATTCTTTATTAGCTTTATTAAAAAAAATAATTGAAAAACAATTTATACAACCACTTCATTTATAATAACATAACTGACTCGGCAAGTATTTACGGTATTTTATTGTTAAAATAAAAAATAAAACATTCTTCAACACGTCTTCAAACGTTAACAAGAGTATAAACAAAGGGTAATTTCCAGTATTGTTATGGGACCCCCTCCCCATTAAGTTTATGGGGTGTCAAACAGGTAATCATTTGTAAACTCAAGAATTGGGAACAACCATTTAAATTTTATGTCTATCTTGATTTATGTATGTGTTTCGAACCCCGAGATACTATTTTATTACCAAGTTGTCATGTTTCTGAAGGAACAACACATTATTTAAAATATTACAACAAACGATTGGAATTTAAATACTAATTAATTGTATTTCTTTATTATTAAAGTTACAAAATAATTATAGTGTTTAGTAAATAAAAACATTAATCTTTATTATTCCTGACCGATTGCCGTTCTTTCCCATCCTTCCCTTGACCCATCCTTATCAAGATAGAAGATAATCAAAATTAGAAGATTTAGATTTGGAATAAAACAATTCAACATTTTGACATTTAATTAGATTGCATAAAAATTCTTGGATTCGTCGCGCGTAGTTGTAAACATCGTTACATTTCATAGTGCACATCATCATCCAGTGCCCAAAATTGAAGAACATTCACACCATATTAAAGGTAGGTGCATATTCCGTGTTCCTTTCCTTTTTTCAAATACTTCCAACCTCTTAGAAAACTGAATGAAATTCGTTTTTTTGATACAGTCCGCTTTTTGTTAACTCTTTTATATTCTGCATATTAAATGGTACATCAACAATATTTTGAAAATTAAAAAGTTTTTCCCAAATTTTTCAAGACAAGGCCTGAATCAACATTGGATCAACAATCTGGTCATTGGTGGGTTTAAGTAACCACTTTCTACACTGTGTAACATTCACCGTTCAGCCCATATTAAAAAATGTTAATCTTTGTGAAGTTAAAGAGTTGAAGTCTTTATTGATGCTCGTGAGATTCATCTGACTGATTTTTTATTTGTTTTATTTTGTACGTGAAAAAATTTAGTCACACAGGTTTTAGCTCTTTTAGTTTGCAAAAATCATTTTATGTGTTTAGACGATGTGTAAAGAAATACTTTGTCCCTAGAAAGAAAATTTAAAGAGTGGACTGTATTGTTGGGGTAGGAAGGTTACGCAACTTCATTTACCTCCTGATGTTGAGGCGTGACCGCGTGACGCGATGCTGGAACAATATGGAAGAATTGAAGATATATGCATGTTTAAACAAACCCCGCAGAGAAGCTTCGGCATTGCAAAAAAAAAATAATACAAAAACATCTATGCTAGATTTATGACACTCTACTAGGGATACTCGTTTATATTTTTTTGGAAATACATAATCATAACGGTCAGTGTTAAACAGTGTGTAAAGTGGTCATTTAAACCAGCCAATAACAGGTCAAAGGTCCTGTTAATGCCCAGACTTCTATATTCCTGTCTCTAAAATGTTCTTTATCTCTATTGTAATTAAATGGTGTAATTGATGCACCATCGCTACTGGGAAAAATTAAATTCAATATTCTGACCTGCGGTGCTATTCTGAACGGCTCTAGCGGCCGTAGAAAACGCTTTTATTTACATCCAAAATACGCGAAACAAAAGTGTTTTCTACGGCCGCGAGAGCGTTAAGAATATCAACCCTGATTGAGAAATGATGAAGTGCGGTTCATCGATTAGCATAGAACAAACTAGACTTCAATGCTTCAATTCCCCATTTTTGTCGTATTGCAAACTCAATACAAGATCTGAACTTTTTGGGTTTGAATCTAGCACGAATTATACGAGCTCTTAATTAATATTTAAAATCTTGAATTGTACTTAAATAATCTTTCTAACTCAGTCATGTAATTTTTTGTCATGTTTATTATATGTGCAATTGATATTTCATTTAAATTGTTGCTGAATTGACTTTAAAAATGGACAATGGTCCGTTAATTAATAAAAAAAATATTTTAAAAACTACAAAGGAGATAAATATTTTTTTTTTTTTTTTTATTTTGTTTAATTAACAATATGCCCAAGGGACGTTTACAAAAATAAGACATGTAAGAACAAACACAGTAATAATTTTAAAAACAAACAACAACACAATATACATTCATACAAATTTTTATTTTTTTAACCTTATTTTTTTTTTTTGATGTAGCATATTGTCCACATTAACTAAAATATGAAATAAAAAATTGAAAAAAAAAACTTTTTCCCAGTAGGTGTTTGCAATACAAAATTGAAGGGTAAATCTTAAGGTTGCCTTTAAAGGCATGTAGAAACTAAAAAAGCAAGTTGCAATGCAAAATCAAAAATAAAACTAAACGTAATAAAAAATAGAAAACTATGTTTAAAATTTAACATTAATGTAGGTATAAAAATATGCATTGAAAAAAAAAATACTAGGTTTATGAAGTAAATAAAAAAAATATTAAAATCAAAAAGCAAATAGCATATTTTATTGATTTATTTATTATTCATATTTTTCTCTTACCAACTATAATTAATAATAAAAATAATGTGACCTCACTGGGGTTACCCGTGCCGAGGACACATAACAATATACTTTTTTGAAATGTGTCATTGGAGAATAAACAAAGGAGACTAACTTAATAAAAAGAGATAATTAACAAAATATTCACAGTTTTAAAAACTAGGTATACGTAAATGTATATTGTTCATATTACAAAACGCGCAATGAAAATAAAAAAAACCTAACATACTCGTAAGCTATACACTTGGGGAGCGGTTGATTCAATATTGGTTTGGGCAAATGAGACAATCCATTTTACTTCTACCTAGCTACACTAACCATTTTTTATAGACTTTTTAAACATTTTTTCGTTACTGATTGTTTGAATAGATAGTGGAAGAAGTTTATAGATTTTAATTGAATAATACTCAAAATCCCTTTGTCCTTTTGATATATTTTTCAAAAATACACCAAAATTATTATAAGATGTATATTCATTATTCATATTAAAAATAAAAAATAAATAAAAGTTAGTGTATAAGATATATGATACACATATTAAAAAGATTAAAAAATATATTTTTAGAAAAAGTTTGTAGTAAAAATAATACACATCAAAAACAAATATTTAATCCAACTATTTTTACCAAAAACCCATAGTTCAAGTAGAGTAGGCGGATGTCATAACCACTACATTACGAGGATAATAATTGTCCACTCAGTTCATTTTTTTGGGATTTTTTAAACGAGAAGCTAAGGCGAAACCACTCATCGTGGATTTTGTTTTTTATTTCACACAAAAAGATTAAAAAAATATTCTTCGCTTGGACATAGTTGCCTAGTCGGGGAAATAATTCAGTCAGATAAATCTCACCCTCGTCAATAACGGTTTCAGCTCTCTTTCTTCTCCAAAGTCAACAAGTATGAACACCCATATTTCTCCATGTCTTTCAGTTGTTTATTTTGGTAAAGCAAAATTTAACAGATCAGAATCGATTGTGAGGTGATTAAATTGTTTAAATTAGGTATCCAAATATTATACATAAAGGCTTTGATGAAGGGGTAAGTAACCTTAGCGTAAATCTATTATATGCACGACATAATACTCTAATTGGATCACAAAGGTTACAAGTCTAGACATACCCCTTGACATCTCAATCATAAAATTTAATAAATTAATGGATACATGCGATATCAAATTAAATGTGAGGATTTGCTGAGTTTGCTAAATCTTTTTTTAAAAATTGTATAAAAATTTTACATTAGAAAGTCAATCGACCGCGTGTACTTTTATGTATTTTTGAAATTACTGAAAATCATCATATTTATTGCTATGGCACTCTACATGCCAGTCCAGGAACACAGGTTTATATTTTTATGTATTACATTACTTTAAATTTGTTTTTTACTATATATTATATTATATTATATTATTTATGTTTAAGCAACATGTATTCTTGGCACATATATTTATTTTATATTTGTATAATAACGATTATTAATTTATTTCATTTGATTAGCTAGGCATTTATAATTGAGTAGTTTTAGTTTTTTTTTATTGTTACATTAGTATAGAACTACTTTTACTTTAAAATATGAAAAATCTCCATCTAAGAACAGGCTGAGCCATGTAAGATGGAGACTATCCTAAACAGAGAACACTCCGTTTTCTATTCACTGGTTTTATATAGATTCTCTGTTAAAAAATATGTGTACTTATTTTATGCAATAAATTCATAAAATAAATAAATAAATTATATATTGCAGCTTAAATGATTTTTGAAATCAATACTTGACGTCCACGCTGCTAAGAATCGAACCCAGCAATTCAATAGTTGTAGTCAAACATGCCAACCAGTATACTACGGGCAGCCTTAACTCCACTCGATTCAGAATTTTTACCTGAGTAGCCGTCGAGTCAAAATTATGTATTTGTAATTTTGTTCTCACAATCGTGCTGTCACGTAAAATGGATTAATTCAGTAGGTACAGAGGAATTGTTTTTCTTTTTTTCAATCCTATTTTTATCCAAAATGTACAGATAACCATTGTAACAAAAAGTTTCCTTTAAAATAAATATATAAAAAAATTCTTAAAAAATGCACTCCTTTAGGATTCTGTTTCTTTTTCATATACAGAACTGTATTCTTCATCAGCCCGGACACATAATTTATCCAAAATGTAATCAAATATATAAGAGCGTGCCACCTTAGAGACAACATTTAAAAAATTTGGTTAAAATTTGACAATTATTTTTACGTTTTCGTCAAAATGGGCAAAAAAAATTGGGAAAAGCAATCTGATTTGACCATTATGACAATATCTTGACATTTCACTTTTTTGTGATGCAAATGGTCGTAAGTACCATGCGAGGTCCGGGTTTTGATTCCCGGTAAGGTCGAAATAAAATATTTAAATGATTTTACATAAACTGCATGAATTGCCTTCAACAATAAAATGACATAAAAAATATATTAAATTAAATAAATTCTGTAAAAGTTTATTTTTATTTTTATTTATTCGTAAAAAGACACATAAAACCAAAAAAAAATACGTTTCTCTAATTCTATGAGGGCAAGAGCTCTGTGTTGAGTTGGGATATAACAAAATAAAAAGTGGTAGCATGCATATTATTAAAGAATACTTTAAATAAAAAATAATACGTAAATATTACGTAAATATGAATTTCAATAAACATTTGGACAACGCGCTTAATAGTACCATATATAAATGTATGCAATGTCTCGCACCAGTCTCCTCCAATGGTCTCTTCTCTTAGACAAAACCCACATTTGTACACTTTTCCTGAAAATGGCCATCGTTTTGGATAACGTAATATGTTCATCCACGACGTTGAACACTTTTACGGCCACAAAAAATACATTTCTCTGAGTGAATGTCGTACTTAACAATAATAATACTAAGCAATTTAACACTCTCAAGCAATTAAAAATATTTTTACAAAAACATTTTCAAACATATAGAAAAGTCAAATAATTATATTGCGAGTAAAAAATTAGATCAAACTTGAGTTATAACTATCAAGTCTCAAACCAAATATATTATCCTTATTAGCATAATCATTACCATATTTGTGGAGTCTGGGGATAGGCGAGTACATATCGCACCTTTAGAAAAAAAACGACTTAACTACAAAAAAGCTTAAAATGATTTCAGATCATAAAACGACTTCAAAGAACATGATTCATATTTCTGCATTTAAAAAAAAGCAACATTTGGGTGGGAAAAGGACAAACCGTTAAATCGTTCTCTTTATTACTCAGAAAATATATATTTCGTGTCAGTACGGAAGCGACGCAACTCGCGTTGTGTTTACATTGTTGTGTGAAGGATACAACGCAGACAAACATATAATGAGCGACAACCGGTTGAGTCGATTCTATTCCGATACAAATGGCATGATTACTTTTTTTCAAATATTAAAACGACCAATTTAGATTTGTGATTGTTTTGTTCCGACTTACGGATAATCTTAGTGACTAATTTAATTAATATCATTTTAGTTTTTGGATCTACGATGCAAATGTTGATGGATGCAGAAAACGAGGAAGACCGAGAAAGACATGGCACGATCAAGTCTATCAAAAAAATGAAGGTGGACATGTCAAAAGTAGGAATAATCGGCGTGCGTGCATGAGAAGATGTATGAATGTAGAGGAAGCGAGGTCTGTATGCCAAGATATAGTGTTGCGGCGTTCTATCCTCTCTGCCTACCCCTACGGAGAAACGGCGTGATGGTTTGTTTGTTTGTAGTTTTTAGATTATCAATAATCTTAGATACTCATTTACGTTTGTGTCGTGAATAAATAAAAACATGTGTTGGGTGACCTGATCTGACCTAACAAAAAATGTATCATTATCTTATTTATCAAAGTGCTTTTGTTTTTTTTTGTTTAATCTAATAATGACTCATTAAATAAATGTTATTGCGCTTTTTACTCATAGATTCATAGTTGAAAGCCTTTGGTATAATATTCTATACATAATTTGGTGCTTACTTCGTTAAATACGAAACAATCAACGAAAGAATACGAATTCACATTCTTCTTATGTAATTTCCAAAAAAGTTTATTTTATGAGTTGAGTCGTTTTCATCCTAAAGGTGCGATTTGATATTTGGTTCTAGAGCTCGCAAAATAAAAAGCAGATCTATGGCGGGTATGTCGACCAGGCACATGAATATACACTTACTCCAGTAAATCAGAACAGTCAATAAATGAGTGCTTATAAAGGAATAAAAGTTCTGTTAGAATAAGGAAATATCAAATAATATGAATACCAATAAAGATTTGTGAAATGGAATAAAGAAAAATAATTGCATTTTAAAAATCATTATGGATAGTGTGAAGAAATGTTGAATACATAATTTTAAAAATAAAATGGTTGTTCGATTTATGTGTCTTAATCAAAAGTTTTGATTGTAAAAAATGTTTATTATTATTTATTACTCATAGAATTAAGAATAGTCCAGAAACCGCATACGCACATCAAACAGAAGGCGACTCATTTACTCATAAATGAGTAGGTTTACGATTTGACCCATTAGTTTCTTTGTAGACGTCGCTCAGTACGCAACTCCTCATTTGAATTTAACCATGCCGTGTTGTGTTCTTTCAAAGTGTAAAAATACTGCTAGGATCTTAAAGAAACAGGATGCAATCACATTTCATGTGTAATTATCAAATGAATGTGTTTGTCACAAATGCATTACTTAAAAATTGCATTATTTTTCTAGCTGTCAGATTGTCAAAGAAACAAAATGGAAATTTCGTAAGTGTTGCCAGGGTAGTAAAAATGTTTACCCTACTTTGCTCATATAATAAGAGAAATATTAAAAATTGAACCTCGGATTAAACGTCCACCACGGGGACATTTGGCCGACATTATCTTTAAAACATAAAAAAATATTTAACATGATATAAAAATATCTGTTTTATGTATAACAAAATTTGTTTTTTATTTTAAGTTCAAAGTTCATTAATTCAATTACTATTATTAAATTACCCTTTACCTATTCTGTTGTGTCAATCAATGTTTCTGAGTGCACAATAAAATTTCAAAAATTTTAACAAATTGTTTTTTTTTTACCTTACATTTGTGTTATGGTTATATTCTTCGCGATCTGGCAATATTACTCTGTGACTTCAAGTATGCGCGCGGCGAAAGTGTGACTAAGTGAGGAAATTATTGGACACAGTCCGATGTCTTCAAATATGATTCTACGCTCCTTCTGGACTATTCTTAATTCTATGATATTACTAAACAAATACATTATTCTATTGGTTCCAAATGTGTTTACTTTTCTGATTCTACTTTCAAATTTTACCTCTGCATCCAATTTTTTTATGAAAGGTACTTACAAAAAAATCAATAAGCATGAAATTTGTTGTAATAAAAAAATGAAATTATTTTTTAATAATGTCTGTATGTGCGGCCCTTGTGAAATTTTTGAGCCGTCAATGCAGCCCGGGGTGCGTTTTGGGTCTGCCAGGCCCGCTCTAGGGGATAGAGAAGATTCATCATTGCACTCCCGGTATTTTTTTTTTACATTTTTTTTTTTTGCACCACAACAGGCCAGAAGGCCTAATTACAGTGGTGAATTACATCACAGAGCACCCAGGATTGAGAAAAATCACATTGTAATTTTTGTGTTCTCACCGGGAATCGAACCCGAAACCTTCCGTGCGTGAGTCAAGCGTCTTGACCACTACACCACGGAGGCCGCCTATTATATTTGTGCATGAACTGAACAAAAACGAACCATGACTGATTTAAGCTGTGAGCAACTCGATAAACTTGAACGACTTCAGAATACATGCATAAGGTACATTTTTGGTCTTAGGAAATATGACCACATTTCTGATTATCGTAGGCAACTGAAATGGGTCAAAATTAGACAGCGGAGAGACTATCACTCCCTCTCACTTCTGTTCAATGTACTTCATAGTCCTAACACTCCTATAAACCGGCGTGAAAATTTCAACGCTCTCAGTTCATGGTTTACCTCGTCGTTCTAATTCTCAATGCACTCTCTTAACACCCATCCACAATTCCTCTTTCTTCTCCAACTCATATAGTGTCCATGCGGCTCGACTGTGAAATCATCTCCCATCCACCATCAAAGATGTTACTACATTATCTCTGTTTAAATCACGTCTGAAGAAACATCTCCTTCCTCTTTTTTAATCTCTCCTCCTTTCCTTTTTCCTCATTTTTTCCTTTTTCCAATTGAGTAATAGTTTTGATATAATGAATAACTTTTATTCTATTGGTTGGTTGGAAGAAATTGCCTTTTGGCAATAAGCCCGCTAATGTACAAATAACACTATGTACAAAAAGTTAAATAAATAAAAAAAAAATTGTTTTTGTTTAGTTCAGTCATAGAGGTCATCTTAAAACGTTTTATATTTTGTTTACCAGTGCAGTGTTCTATGCACCATCGGGTATGAATAAGGGTACAAATAAAATTTAATTTAATTAAATTAAATAAAATACCTAATGATAATTATTCGTTTTCTTAACTATCTGTTTCAATGCAGGTACTGCATTTACAGAAAAAAGCCAATATTCAACATACCTCCAGCCAAAACGTTTCGTTCGAGCCTTTTTTTGTTAATTAGAGAAATGAACGTAGTTATGCAAAAAACAGCCAGCCATAGAAAAGTGAAACAAATATAATAGCACTTTTGTGAAAAGAGTGAGTAATCGAATCTACGCAACAGTTGGAATGTTTTTTACTTTGACGAATGATAAACAATGCATATATTCGTTTTTTTATAATACATGATGTAGTGGAGGCCTCCGTGGCGTAGTGGTCAAGACGCTTGACTCTTACACGAAAAGTTCCGTGTTCGATTCCCGGTGAGAACACAAAAATTAAATGTGAAATTTCTCAAACCTGGGTGTTCTGTGATATAATTTAACACTGTAATTGGGACTTCTGGCCGGTTGAGGAACATTTAAAAAAAAAAAATCTGCGTTTTACCAGTTTTAATGATTTTTAAAGTCTGGCTGATTGCACAACCTCAAATGTGCGTTTCGCAGAAAACAGCCAGCCCTAGTAAAACTCTGATTTATGTTGTGTCATTATTTATTTATCATATTATTTTACATTTAATTAGGATACATAATTGTAAAGAATCACTTAATTCATTTGCTATGACAACTTTAAAAGTAATTTTACTATGTTTTAAATGAGTTTTGGTGATTTTTTTAAGTGTGGCTCACCTTGACCACACAATCTAAAACATGCATTTTGCAGAAAACAGCCAGATCTAATTTTTAAAAATACCTTTGAATGTATGGGGTTAAAGCCCGTATTTAAACATTTATTTTGATAAATGAATTTATGAAATTGAAATACTAATCTTTTTATCCACTTTAATTTATCTAAGGGAACAAGATTTCTGGAGGCATTATTATTTCCATCAGTATCTATACCATAAGATTTTTCTTGTTTTCGTGTTTTCTGTAAATTAAAACGGCCGTATTTGTGATTAACACTATTTTCAGAAAGTTTTTTTATATGAAAGCGGCCTGACTGTGTTTAATTTAAGAAAAAGAAGAATATCGAATCAAAATTGCTCTACCCTATGAAACCAATTTTTTTTTATTGCGTACTGGCTGCTTTCTGCATAACTACGTTCAAATTATTACTCAGAAACAAATTTCAATTATAAAGTATTTAGACGCTGTACATTAATATCAACTCCCGCTCTTTCCTAACTGTAGCCTATCACGAAGCTCGTTGTGAGTGTGTTATGGTGTTTTGTCACGACATTCCATAAACACATTATTTTATAATCTACATTATATGCGTGTAACAAATTATAAAACTAACGTTACCTCGAGTCAAATTAAACGTCTCGAAAATAATTCTATGTAAAATGTTCTTTTACAAGCGCTTGAGTAATTTCCTAGACTAACTAATTGTTAATATAGTATAACAGAGATAAAGAACTTTATAAAGAAGGGAATTTAAATATTTTGATTTATTTAAATGTACTTTACAGCTCTACTGCCCCAATTACAAAGTACATATATTATTTTATTGGTTAATTATAAACACATTTATTAAAATAAAAGCACAATATATTATTGAGGTCCAGCACATAGTTCATAGAAAAAATACTAAACAAATAAGCCACTAATACACATTTTCAATTTTTTTATTTATTAATTTTTCACGCCCATAAGGCTTTTACATACATGAACGTTATATAAAATATGAATATATAAACAACATAAAATTTAAAAAATACAATATAAATCAACAAAAGATAGAGCAGTGTTTTAAAAGTAAAGTTAGTATAAAAAAAAGAAGATGTATTTAAAAAACATAAATTTATAAAAATACAATATAAACAAATAAAAGATAGAAACAGTGTTAAGAAGTATAGTTGGTATAAAAATAAAAATAAAAAGGTGAGTGTATTAACAACATAAATTTAAAAAAATACAATATAAAGTTATAAAATATAGAACTGTGTTTAGAAGTTTAGGTGGTTTTTAAAAAAATAAATAATAATTATAATATATTTTTATTTTTAATTTTTAAATAAGCTAAAGAAATGCTGTTAAAGGTTTAAAGCAGCTCGGTTCATAATGTTATAAAACACAATATTAACAGAATATTAAGTTCTTTTTGATATGGAACATATTCATTGATATTTAAAATTTACAAAAATTATGATGCATAGTTAGAGAGGAGTCTAAAACTGGTAATCCCAGCATGGAAAAGATTCACCTCTCTTGGTAGGCTGTTCAACAGACAAAACATTCTACAGATATAGAAGTCTAGGCATACAGGGCTTAAGATCTGTCGTTGGTGGGTTTATGTTGTGAAGCAGGTTATAGTCCTGTGGCTAGTGTTGCGGACTCACGGATCAAGGGTACGAGGTACGAACCCCACTCTACCCGAACTCTATTCCCATTTTGTAATGGTGAGTTATTTACAACTCGTTGAAAAAGTTCTGCCTATGTTTGCACATCTAATTTTCTTCAATTCTTTCATCTGTTAATCGTTGTCTTTTGACTTCCTGTTTCTATAGATAATTAATATTCTTGAATGTATCTATGCTGGTCGAGTTGCGCAACTCATGTCTGTGCGGTTTTTGTCCCAATCTAGACAATTTATTAATTATTTAAACACTTTTTGTACATATATTATTAGTTTACATACATATGAATAAAGGCGGGCATATTGGCTTAAGGTAATTTTTTCCTACCTGCCCGAACCGTTGCTAATCCCAAACCCAAATCAGTGGTATATGAACATATTGTTGGTATTATGTAATATTTTCCTAATAAAACAAAATATTGATAAATATATGTATATTTTTAAGAAATAAAAATTGACTTAATATCTTCACTATACTATAAATATAGAAGGAGGTAAAGGGGAAAGGAAAGAGGGAGAAGAAAGGAAAAACTAAAATATTCAGGAAGTGACATTTCATACGTAATTTGAATGTAATTGAAGAAGAGGTGTCTCCGACATAAGTGTGTAGATTATCACATAATCGAGCAGCTATTACAATGAAAGAGGATGCAAAATAAATTGAGCGGTGAATGAGTGTTAAAAGTGTTCTCTCGTTACTAGAACGAAAAAGTAGCCCATGCTGTGATAGAGGTTGAAAAAGCTCTCTGAGATAAACAGGCGAAGTGGGATTAATTAAAATGTTGTGAAGAAGTGATAGAATGTGAATGTTTCTTCTATGCCTCTATGCCTGATACTAAACCAGTGCAGTTGCGTGCGATATTCGGTTATGTGGTCGAATTTTCGAAGATCAAAGATATAACATATATGTGACAAAGTTGTATCCTGTCCTCTTTGCTTTAAAATTTGTATTCTGACTATGTTTTTAGAAAGCGCTAAAGCGTAATCAACAATATCGGGTGCGCCGACGGCACTGTTTTGCTGCCAGATACCATTACCAATCTTCAGGAGCTGTTAAATAGTGTGGATGCATTTGGCGAGCAACTGGGTTTAACAATTAATGTTAGTAAAACAAAATAGATGACATTTGGCCGACTTGATTACATTTTCTCTCAAATTAAAAGGTACTGACATTGAAAAGGTGGACAAGTTTAAGTACCTCGGCAGCATTTTAACAGAGACCCTCGACCTAGATATAGAAATTAAATGCACAGCAAGAGATGCTTTTTATAGAATGAAATCCCTCTTCTGCAATGATAACCTAAACTTGAAAAGAAGGAAAAGATTGGTAAAAAAACTCTACAAGTGCCAATGTATTTAAGGGAAATGTTTGCAATTGGTTGCTACGCATCGAAAGGGACGAGGTTGTCAATTATTTTAAAGTACGAAATTAGCAAAAATTTACAAATCTGCTTTCCTTCCATACTCTTTTACTTTTATTTGCTTTTTATATATATTGATATTTTTTATGTTTTTCTTATTATGTATTTTTGTATAATTTAATTTAGTACGTACTATTATTTGGCATATGATTTATTGCTCCTATTCCTTATATTTATTACTATAATTGAGTGAATTTCTAGAAAACATAACTCAATTATCATTTCAATTATGCTTTTATATATATATATATTCTTTTTCTGATGATTTAAATCATGCTCTTATTTTGTGTAATTTTTTTATTTTTTTTAATACTTCTATATTTTTACTATTATTTTGTTGATTTTAATGATACCACTATTTTGTATATTTGATTATGTGTGATTCTTAATTTGTATAATTTATATTTTAAAAATTATTTCTGACTATCTTTTTTGCATTGTATTCTTTGGAATTTGATCGAATTAATTTTACTTTGTATTTTTATTGTTATTTAGTGTGGCTTGTCACGGGCATAGTCTAAAAAGCCTTAATAAGTTCATAAATATTTAATTTTGTAATTTTGAAAAAAAATAATAAATATATATATGTGTGGTCTTTATTGTTGCATGGCTGTGAGACTTAGACTCTGAAAGTGAACACTATGAGCAGGCTAAAGGCTTTTGACATGTGGTTGCATCGTAGAATGCTTAAGATATCTTGGACAGACTTGCTAACAAACTCAGAAGTTTTAAGTCGAGCTAGAACGAACAAAGAACTCTTAACCACCATAAAAGTTCGTTAAATTTCGTATCTGGGGCATATAATGCTTGGAAAAAGGTACCACTTGCTTCATTTAATTTTGAAAGGCAAGATTGAGGGTCACAAAGAAGCTGGAAGAAGACAGATGTCCTGGCTGCGAAATATACAAGACTGGACTGTGGAACAGATTTTCCGGGCAGCACAGGACAGAGAGACTTTTGCCAGAGTGATTGCCAACGTTGGGGATACCTGACAGGGCTCTCTTAGAGAGAAAATATACAATCATTCTCCAAAGTTGGGATCCTATCTCAGAAACTTTTATATTGTATATAGACATAAATTAAAATTAAAAGACTATTACGTCATTCTCTCATAACAAGTTAATCGTAATTACATCAGCATAATACCTTCTTTATCAAAATTATAGATCAATATTAAAATGTAAAGAGGATGTGTGTTTTTATCGGTTTGATTTAACGCGGTAGGAAATTTAATATTTAATATGTTTACTTTAAAGGCAGATGTTTACAATCACGTGTTTATTGCCAGTTACCATATGGCGTTAAAAAATGTTGTCTAAAACTTTCGTCCCTCTACAAAGATTATTAAAATTAAACGCATTACCGTGAACTTGAATTTCATTAAGATTTTATTGAAGATAAGAAAATTGGTATTACCTAGATTAGTTTAAAAAACATAATTCATATTTTCAAAATGATAAGTAATAAAAACCTCATGTTCATACCTTTTTAGAAAATTATTTTTCATAAAAATTCCCAGAACTTAATATCAAATTCCTCCATCTTTTATTGCACTCAGGATAAATTCGATCAATAATTCACAACATATTCACCGTACACTGCGCATACATCGCGAGCAGCTTTGGCAGCTTTATTCTCTCAATTGAACGCGAACAGAAGGTGTCGAAAATGCTCACTTTCATCTACTTGACATCCCATTTGAAGGTTTTTAATAAAATTAAATAATGATAAATGTACCCTAAAAGCAATCATAATATCTTGTAGAGCAGGATTTTTTTTTGAATTTCGTATAATATTTACCATTTTGTTTAATTTTTAATGCTTATTTTTAAATTTGAAAAAAACGGACACAGCTTATATTAACATCAACACCATCATTCCCTTTCCATACCTAATGGTGCATAAGGCACTGCATTGGTACACCGATCGCAGTGTATCTGGATTTTTTGCTGCATGAAGAAAAGATGATTAGTCTTACGCTTCAGGTACCAGTCCAGGTACTATGAAATATTCTAGTGTAAAAAAACCATTTTTAAATAAATGTATTTTTTTATATTAACATCTTACAAAAAATTCATTAAACACGGTGTAGGTTATTATTATTTTCAAAATAAAAACAGAAAAATTATGAATTTCTAGTGCTGCAATTCAGAACACAAATAAGTAGTTTTTTATGTACATATATATGTATATATATATATATATATATATATATATATTTGTACGAGTATAAATAAATATATATACCTCTGAATACCTCTGAAGATGCCATTTTGTAAAGTAAATAAAACTATTTTTTTTTTAAAGAAAATAATGTTTAAATTTGTTGCAACAGAGAGGGAAAACATTTCTGAGAAGGGAATATGAGAGTCTAGGCATTTACAGGGCTTATGACCTGTCTTTGGCTGGTTTAAGTGGCCTAAGTGGTTTAAGTCTGCAAGCATTAGAACATACTCAAAACATTGTAAAAATAATGTTTATTAATACGTTAGTTAAAAATTTAAAATTTACATCCAAAAAATAAAAAAAGACTTAAATTAAACAACATTGAGGTATTTCACATTAAAAACTGATATTTCCATTTCCTTCGTAAATAATCAAACACGGCCCACTTTTTGATTTAAAAATTAACCAATCGTGTGACGTCCAATTCCTTCCTCCTCCTCTAGCTCCTCACCTTCCTACTTTCCACCACCATTATTATTAATCTTATTTTAGTGCATGTTCGGACATGGTGGTGTTTGCATCCCCTTCAACTCTGCGTGAAATTTATGTATTTTTTCGTAAATACTTACGGTTAAAATAAAGGTGCCATTTATATGTTGGTGTAGTGAGTGTCCTGACGACGGTAGACTTAAAAGTCGGTAAGTAGTCAAATAGAATATTTTTACTAACATTTAGAAAATTGTGTATTGAATTAATTGAAATATTGTTCCACATTATCTATAAAGTTTTTTTTTCATTTTAATGGTAGTTGATTGATGCCTTGTATAGGTCCTGTGGGCGGGAGTCGACGGACAGAAAAAAAGTTGTTCGTAAACAGTGTAGGCACATCAAACGTGATACAAAAATAAATTTTATAACCCCATTAATAAAACTCATATCCAATTAAATTTCGATACACCAGTTTACAACTATATCGGTTATTTTAATCCCACGACTTATAACAATGAATTCCAAATAAAACAATTAACTTTTCAACACTTGAATATTTTCTTTAGTTATTTACAGCTCTGTAATATTTTAACTTACTTTACAAGATTTACTTCTTTGTTCGTCTGAACCCTTTGGCCGGTGAGAGTTTTAGAATTATTTACAACTTTGGATCGAATAAATGTCGTAATTGGAAGCAACATAAATTAGGTAGTAACACAGAACATGGTCCAAATCAGAGCGGAAACACAGTCCAGGTTTGTAACAACTTTCAACGTAATTAGAGAGAAGTTTTGTCTTATTTCTGAATGATTAAAGCGTCTCTGTATTTTTTCATACTTAAAGGGTTTGGAGAAACGTGTGCTGGTGGTTGTAGCCAATTCAATAAATATGGCAGTAATCTTCACTAAATAAAAGATCTTGATAATAGTGGACCGTATACAATTTATTTTAAAGCGCAGTGTGCTCCGTGACGACCGAAGACTTTTAGAAAAAACAAAATAGGGAGAGATTATAGCCCTTGTGCAATCTTTATATATTATGATATTAGTACTCACCAGAGTAACAATACAATGGTGTGGCACGCACCAAAATCAGTAAGAATTTAAATTAAGAACTATTGAACAAAAAACTTTTTTTTTTCTTTATTAGGGCCTACTACCAAAACTTGATAACATCGGCCAAAAACAAGTTACATTTATAAACATAAGAAAAACATAAACAGACAGGAATAACAATATAGATACAAACAAAAGACAAGAAAAATATAAGTACAAGAATAACATCAAAATATCAATTGTAATAATAAACACATATCCAAACCAATAAAAATTTCAACATAAATTGAAATAGGCACTAACAGAAAAACCCACCAAAACCTGATAGTGCCTATTTAACAGAAAATAGAAACTTACAGTAAAATTAGAAGGAAGATAGAACTTAATAACTAGAAAAATTACAACAAAATAATCAAAATATTAACAAACTTAATCTTATATTAATGATAAATTATAACTATTAATATTAAAATTAAAAATTAAACGTCGGAAGTAATAATGACAAAATATTTAAAAAACTTAACAGGGCTAACTTTTGGGTCAAATTTAAAATACGTGCTATATTATAAACATTTTTTTTATTCAATAAATTCTAAAAAAATACCTTAGGTAGGCAGCTTACCTCACCTATAAACCCTTCTGATTTTGTATCCGGGCTTGGAACCGGCAATAACGGAGTTCAAATGAAATTTAATTCTGATATGCCACGCTGATGATGCTGTCCTAATAGCAGACTCCGAAGATGATCTCCAAAGATTATTGTTCAAATTCCACACATCCTCTCAACGATTTAATATGAAAATCTCCCAAGATAAAATTAATTAATTTGTTTCAAATGCTACATATTACTAATAATTCTACTATATTTTGAGTTTGTCCAAATTTTTGTAGACAAGAACTGGATTCAACTCCCTGGGGAGCTGTTTATATCAACATATTACAACAGAGATGAAGAACATTTAAGGGAAGGTAATATAGAAGTCTAGGCATCTACACGGCTTATGACCTGTCAATGGCTTGTTTAAGTGGCCACTTTACACACTGTGTAACATTCACCATTCTGCCTATATTTGAACATCTATATTCCTTCAATTCTTTCACCTGTTGATGTTTGTGAAGTTGAAGAGCTGAAACCTTTATTTATGCGAGTGAGATTCATCTAATTGAATTATTTCACCTGCATACTAGGCAACGCCTGAAAATGTTCAAAACGCTGACAACTGGTGATGTCCACATGCTCCACTTAGGAGCGGATGGGGAAAAAAAGAAAGAAGACCTCAGCGGGGTTACCCGTGTCGTCATTCATTCATTATCACCATTTCCTTTCGGCACCTAATGGTGTATAGAGCACTGCATTGGTACTCCTTTTAAATAAATATTTCATATGAACCATGTCGGGAATCAAACCCGAGACCTCTTGCATGGTAGGCAAACGCGCCGACAAATTTTTAATTTATAGAAAACTATAATTAGCTTATAATTTTGGTATATTTGTAAACGATGAATTTTTGCTCTAATGGTGTTGTTTTCTTGAAATAAATAAAAAAAAATGAATCATGGTTTTGCTTAAGGAAGTTGTAAATTAATTAGATAAATATACTTTACAACGTTAATTGAAATCTGCTGTAGGCGTGAAATAAAATACATCTAACTAATGTCAACAACGCAAACTAGCATCAAAGTTTGTTTACAAAAATCTTCAAAGATACCCGGTGTTTACAGACTGTAAATCCCCCGAAGAATAATACTTACACTAGTGGAAATACCTGCAAAGACTACAACATAAAACAAAGGATCCGTTAAACACCGCCTGACAAAGGACGAAATAAAACAAAATAAAATTCATGTATTTCTTCTTCCTCCGGGATCCGCGAGGTAACCAGTAAGACAGTGATTAAATTATTCCGTTAATAACTCTCCCAGGACAATAGTTCGCCGGATGGAGTGTAGTTATTTTGTGAGCGGGGTGTAGTCACTTCGCCTGACAAATAACGTTATGATAATGAAGAGCTATTCTATTTGTATGTAGGAACAAAAACGTTTTCATCTCTTGTACAAAGATATCAGATTAAAAATAATATGCCTCGTTTAAACTACGTAGTGTTTAACCTTTCCGAGCCGAATTGTGAAAAAAATCCGCGAGTGTCGAAGGGGGTACTAGGAATAACCTACCTAAAATGCTATAAATCTTCTTCTACATTCAAAGATCCTAAGATGATTGTTTCAGAAAAACAGCTGTTTTTTTTATTTATTTATTTTCTTTCATTTAGGAAACATACAGTACAGTTACATCGTTTTATATTTTACACAGTTAGACTTAACTCTAATGGGCCAGTGAAGTTTCCATTTCATATAATAATTATATGTAAGGTTATTAACTAAAGAACAAAAAAAAGAAGGAAAATAAACATAAATAGAAGTTGTTTAAAAATTAAAATTAAAGTAAAAAATGAAGAAAATTCGTAAAAGTAATGAAAAGTTAAGAATTAAAATAAAAAATGTAAAACATGCTAAGATGTAAAATAAAATAAAATAGTAACATTTTTTAAAAAAGGGAAAACATAAATATACACATACATATTTTAAGGGATTCAAAGAAACGATGAGACGAATCTTTAAAGAATCTTGAAATAAGAAAATAAATTTATGTCAATTCAAAAAACATCTTCAAAATTAATGACACATAGTAAGAGCAGCAATATATTGATTTTATATACATATACAATATAAGTAATTAAAAGTAGCTTAAAAGTATAAAAATATGATATCCTGACATGATGAGATCCACCTCGCTGAAGTCACGAAAGTATATGGTTGTAAGTTTATATGTACAAGAAATGGCCATATACTTCTGGGAAAAGATGTTTTGAAAATCCGAGATGCTGATGATATTCTACTACAATAAGAAAAAGAACCATTTTCTAATCACCAGATTCTTCTTCGCCTCGACTTCAAGTTGGATTACAAGCAAACAATTTTTTTTCAAAATTTTGTATTTTACCAAATTCAGTAAAAACACAAAAAGACAATAGTTCTTATGGATAAAAAAGTTATTTAAAAAAGGCTAACTAAGGACCATAAATACCCCTTAGATTCGGAAGGGTTAAAACATATTTAAATTTGTTTCCGTAAACCATTTATTTCATTTATATATGGCCCAAGACACAAATTAGGCAGACTCCGAAGCTAGATATTTTATTTATTTACACAGTCACACTCTTGCTTTGATAAAAAAAAACAAACCAACGTGAGTCTTACTCAAAGTGTGTCTCCGAACTGAAAATGCAAATTAATAAATGTATGCTTAGATTTATTTTCAAACGCCACGGCGCGGCGCACCGTCAAAAATTGCAATATAAATTTGTGTCGAGAAATATTCCCAAAGTTTGATTGAATTAGGTATTGTAAAATTTTTGATTATAATGCTTAATAATATAATGTGTATATTATATATTGCTTGATTTAATTACTTTAAATTGTTATAGTGCATTTACAATATTTTCAAACTTATTTTATCTGGGATTATGGAAAGGTTTTTTAATTAAAATGTCTCTAACAGGTGGGCGGCGCATGACAAGAAATATAGTTTTAGGATTTTTACGTAAGTTATATAATTTATTATTTAGTTTTTCATTTTAAAACTGTAATAACAGTAAATAATTAACAGCTCAACCATCCGTTATATTGCTTGTGTTGGAATGATGTGAAGTGATGTTTAAAATAGCTCCCCCTAACCTAGCCGGACCGAAGGGGGGGATTCGAATCCCCTATTGACCAATTTTAATTCGATAACTCAAGTTTTATTAAAACTATTTGCCGTTTATTTTTTGTAATCGTGAAATTAATAGATAGAAGCATTTTCCTGTTTTTGTTTTTAAATATTGAAATAGTCGTTTTTTTTCTAATTTTTTTATATAAAAACAATAAAAGACGTAAATAATACAAGGGTCAATTTTCCTTTATGTACACAGCATTCGGCAAACTAACAAAAATGAATAAAATACACGAATGAGTAAAATATACTCGTATGTACGCGAAAACATGAATAAATTATTGCATGGTCATAAACACTCCCAACGTTTTATTCTCCTGACGCTATATACAAGTAGGCGCTGGGGTAGTTTGGTACCCCCGTTCGGATCATGTGCATTTTTTAAATGCTTAATGAGGAAAAGGTTAAACATAAAATATTTTGCATTTACTTGGTTGTATTGACATATTTTAAATAAACAATAAGTGGTTTTCATGGGCATTAAACGTGTAAAATGTAAAAGGTAGGTTAAAAATGGTGTATATTATTATTAAAAAGTAACTACTATTATTAAAGTACTAACTTATTTTATTTAAAATAAATATAATCAAAAATAAAGATTTAAATGTGGATAAGCTATTCAATATTTAAATGTAAATGAATACTAACTTTATTTAAAATCCACTAAACTACGAGGCTGACGTTTGCCTATCACGCAAGAAGTCTTGGATTCGATTCCCGACAAAGGTTGACATGAAATATTTATTTAAAAAGGTGTTTTTACACCAAAATATTTACATGGTCCATGGAATAGCACCCGAAGCTTAAAACTGAACATCATGCCTTCATTAAAAAAATTTGATCAAGATGTCCTGCGATTGGTGTTCCAATGCAGTGCCCTATGCACCACTAGACGTGCGGAAAGGTAATGATGATGATGATGATTGTCTGAAATCATGTATTTAATTCATTTTGTTTATTTTATATTGTTCATATTTTTAAATAACTTTTTATTTTAAATATTTCATTTTTATTATTTATTTTTAGTATCTTTTATCTTTTAACATGGAAAATCACAAGGTTAGTGGTTCAGATATTATTTCAATTAATTAATTAATTTGACTTATCTCAACCTGAGTACCGCTATTGTTTTGCGGCTCACTTCATGTTTGGCATGCTGTCACAAAACGAAATTTATTTTTTTGTATTCTATAAGCGACGGATAAAAAAATAATTGTTATTATTATCATTATTTGCGCCACATAATACACCTGTACATGAATGTATTTGTATGGTAAAAAAATCTTTTAAGTGTTTAAATTTGCCTATCTTCTTCTTTATGTATATAAGTTCTCTGTATGTGTGATATCACTGAACTCCTTTTAAACGTCTTAACCGATTTACGTACGGTTTTTAGAGAAATATGGATTTTTGCGCTGTGCTTGTTCGTAGATATTAAAATCTTCAATCTTATATGTAAAAGAGATGTAAGGAGCATAAATGTTTTATTCATTGATTTACCAGGGTTACATTCGAGGAGAATTCATTTACAAAAACTGGAAAGATGATTGTTTTTGAATGTTTACAAACAGCATTTGTTTTTTGTGGATCTCAATCAGATTCTTTGCTTAAATTCCTTATAATTTCAACCCATTTATTTCTTTATACTGGATTTTTGCTAATACTCAAATAATATTAAATTCAATACATTTTTAAAAATCGTATTCCTACATAAGTACACCCTTCTGTTGGTGAGAAGACTAAAAGAATTCCATATTTGGAAAAATATTTATTTTATGTTTTGAAATTCAACCATAAACAAGTACTTGAATTCAATATTTGAATATGAAAATTTTTTGGTTTTGGAATTTAATCACTTACAAGTATCTAGGTCCCTACTTATCAATGAAAAGTCTTTTGCCAACGTTGGGGCAGGACAACATCTGTCAGGTCCGCTAGTATTATTTATATGTATATAAATTTAATAAACCATGGGAAAAATCCCTACACTTAATTAATATATTGTTTTATGGTACTTGACTGGCGCTTTTATATACATGATAAATTATGTACTATGTACGTGCATCTAAATTTATATTGAACTAATTTGTTTATATATTCGTAGAATGAATATGAATAAACTGTTTTAAGAGTGAAATAAAATGCAAAAATATTTTTGTAGAAGGGATTATGGAAATCTAGGCATTCATAGAGCTATTAACCTGTCATTGGCTGGTTTAAGTAGCCACTTTACCCAGTCTGTAATATTCACCATTTTGCCGATGCTTAGATATCCACGTTTTCTCCACTCTTCCATCTGTTGACTTTTGTGATGTAAAAGAGCTGAAACTTTTAATTATGCGAGAGTAAATTAAATTAAAATGTTTATGCTTCATTCCGTTTATTTTTTTCATACTCATTGATTTAATTAACAATAGTTTGAGTACGTCCAAATGTTTGCAGAGAAAATTGGGTTTATCAACAATGTTTTGAGTTTGTTTAAACTTTTGTAAACAAGAACTGGATTGCAAATTTATACTGTCACCATACAAATTCATATTGCAATTTTAGACTGACGGCGCGCTGTTATGTTTTAAAATAATTATTTAAATACATTTATTTATTTGTCTAGTCAGTTCAGAGAGAAACAATGAGTTAGACGCACATCGATTTGAACCAGCTGGTCCAAAAAGAAGCACTGCCCAATATACAGGTAAAACGATTTCGTCAGAATCGGTTTGGATCAATAAATGTGTCTCGGGACAATTTTTTGCTATACAAACTGCTGTTTACGCGTGAACAATGGTCGAGTCTTGGGACAAAACAATATTGTATTGTCTACGTGTTAACGACATTTATAGGATTTAGCTCTTTAACTTCACAAACATCAACCGACGAAAGAATTGAAGAATACACTTGTGCAAAAACGTCTTACTTCTGCCTTATTTTATATGTGCTATATACCAATTTAAATGATAATAGTAATAATCATGGTTTATTCACAGAAATACAATTGCTTTGACATTAAAAATGTAGAGATCGACATTTTTGACGCTGATTGTTTAAGAAGCGTATAGAAAATGCGTTTTTATATTGATATATTGATTTTGTACCTTTAATTTCGATGGATTACATTGCTGGTTTTTTTTTCGATGCATATTTTGTTTATTGTTTTTATTAGTATTTTGTGAAGAGTTTTTATTAGTTTTATATAAATGAATGATTTTTTTTTTTAAATTTGATTTTGATAATTTTACTGTTAATTTTATTTAAATACGTATTTTATTCATGTTTATTTTATTATTAATTCGTCAATTTTCGCAATTTTATTAAATTTTTTTAAATAATTTAAATTCAATTTAATAATTTATTTTGCTCATTTTGTATAAATATGTATATAGTTAGTGTTAACATGTAATTTATGAAAAATAATTAGTGTCTTTTTTTTATTGTTTCAATATTTATGTGTATTATGTATGATTTTTTAATTGTTTGTAAACCAAATAAATAAATATATCTACTACAGTATGCTTAGTAATAGATTACTCTTGATTATGTCTAGTCTGTCTAACGAGGTACAACCTGTTTTAAGGCAAATATTTTTATGCATATAATTTTATGCATGCACAGTAATACAATATTTAATTCATACCATTTATTATTAAATAATGATTTGAGGAAATTTTTCAATTTTTCTCTACCTAAACCCAGTAACCATTTTTTTACTAATTTATTTAATTAAATCCGGGTCATAATTTTGCAATGTTTGGGTAACATATCGAATACTTTGGGACCCATAAATCGGATTTTTTTTTCATTTGAATTCAGAGTTTTGTAGTAGACCCCATGACCCATTCTCTAGTTTGACTTTTGGTGAAATAGGAGTGTTCCTTTTGGGGTTCAGTAGAATAATTTGCTATCACAAACATTATAATGTAAGCAACTATTTGAAAATTACTTTTGATAAAGTAATTTTAAAGTTTTATTCTTCTTAAGTATTTTCCAATTCTTGCCAGTTATAGTTTTTTCTAACTTTTACGCGGCATTATTCAATAAGTTCTCGGTTGAATTATTATACCGGCATATTAAATTAAAATATTTTCGCTTCCTGGTTTAGATTACTGAACTTAAAAATAATACTTTCCCGCAGAGAGAAATATTATTTTCACTTATTTCTCAGTTAATATGAAGACAAATTTTTCCACGCTTGGGAAATAATGGCACGTGAATCTTTCTGAACATTGACGGTCTTGATCTAAAACATGGCAATCGCCAATAAAGCAAACAAAACTGATTTATTTATTCATTCTTGATAATTAACAAAACGCTGTTCTTGTAAAAATCACATCAAGGGCGCTATAAATATTTCAACAAGTCTCGCAACTACAGAGTGCATAAGCGATTAGGGTTCTATTTCCCATTTCCAATTATTTATTTATTTATTATATATACGGCCTAAGCCAATAACAACAGTTAAATGAAGAAACATAAATGCAAAAAACTGAACAAAAAGAACTATTTAGCAGAGACAAACAATGGCAAAACAATAAATCCATACAATATATTCATAAAAACAAAAGACCTCATACTTCGAGCTAAACCATGTCAATCCAACTTCTTCCCACACTGTTTAGTCGCGAAGAGATTTGCAAAAAGCCGGAAGATCTATCCCAAAGAATTCCAAGTCTTGTGATGAATTGACTAATCTACACATTCTGGACATTGGGGCATAAAAACCAAAGTTGCTCTTAGAAGATTTTAGAAATAGAAGATTTTGACTTCTGGTGACATGATTAGGAATATGAAAAGAAATTGATTGCAACAGAGATGGGACATCACTTATAGCATTAAGTATTTTGAAAATGCATGGTCCATCTCAGGTTTACGTCTCTCCAATGAAGACAGATTAAGAGATTGCTCTATTTAAAATATAAATAATTACCCCTCTGTAATCCGGCAACCATGCCACTTTTCTTAGAAAACAGTGTTGGACAGACTCAATATAATTAATTATTATGTTAAATTTTAATAATTACGTAAAAGCTATATTACAACAGGTTATGCTACAACAGAGCACCGTAGCGGTTATTAATCTAGCCTTCATTTACACATTACGAAAAATTACTAAGAAGTGTTTTTGATTAATAAATAATCTTAATATTTAAAGCATTAACTTTGCTACAATATTTGAGTGTGTCCAAATGTTTGTAGACAAAATATTAGATTTTACCCCCTCGGGAGTCATTAAGATTAACAAATTACAACAGGGAGAGAGAATACCTTAAAAAAGTAATATGGAAGTCTAGGCATTTACAGGCCCCATGACTTGTCATTGGCTGGTTTAAGTGGCCACTTTACACACTGTGTAACATTTACTATTCTGCCAATGTTTGAACATCCATATTTTTTTAATTCATCCAATAGTTCAGTCAGATGAATCTCTTCACAACAATAAAGGTTACGGCTCTTTAACTTCACTAAAATCAACAAATGGAAGAATTGAAGAAATATGGATGTTCAAACTTTGGCAGAATGGTGAATGTTACACAGTGTGTAAAGTGGCCACTTAACCCAGCCAATGACAGGTCATACGCCCTGTAAATGCCTAGACTTCCATAATTCCCTTTTTAAGGTATTCTCCCTCCCTATTGTAATTTGTTAACATTAACTTTGTGGTCACACATTTTGCTAAATGTTATTAAATATTTGTATTTAACCTCTTACCGACTTTTATGTGTCTACCGGTTTTAAGACGTAATCATCTCTTCGTCAGGACACTAACTAAGCCCACTATACATCTTCACCATAGTTGTAGCACAAAATTTTAAAACTAACCAGCTATGCATTTTAATAGGCAGCCATTTTTGTGCAACTATGGTGAAGATGTATAATGGTTTTGCATGTTGGATTATTTAGTGTCCCGACTAAGAGACGGGTACGTTTCGAAACCGGTAGACATGGAAAAGTCGGTAAGCTGTTATATACAAATGTTTTATAACATTTAATGAATAATCGTTTACAAGTAGAATCTAGATTACATGTCCTGTAATCTATATTCTACTTTTACTACTAGAGAACTCGCGGGCGGTTGAAAATCAAAACCCTATTTACAGTTGAAGTTTAAGTTAGAAATTTATGTTGATTTCATTTACATAATATGGAAGCTAATATCACCAAAAATCTTTCAGTTATAAACCGCATGGACGAATATAATTAGAAATAGAACCTCTAGACGAATGTTAGTGACTAAGTGACTTTATTCTACTCCAAGGTAAAAATGCGAAAAAACAAAATCAAGAGATGATTTTTCGGCCCGGTACTTGTGTACAGAAGGTAATTTAAATTTGTATTTGGAGTATATCTACATATTTTGATTAACTTAACGATATATTTCCAATTTAGTAAATCATTTTGTTATATTAATTTTTTGTATAAATTGGTCTATTTTGTACGTATATATTTTTGTTTTTTCTATATAATGACATTTTTAAATGTCTTTATTCATGATTGTTTAATTAGTTTTTTCTTTAAATGACTGATATTATTGTTAGTTATTATTTTTGAACATATTTTTATGTATAATTTGAAAATAGTTTTGCTTATTATTTATACTATATGAAACTTTATTTTGGTTTAAACTAGTACTGAAAAAATTCTTCATCATTTGATTCACATTTTTGCGTACAAATACTATTGGTAATTAAATTTATTTTGTTTCTCTTTTCACCATTATGTATGTACTTGCAGTTTTGTCTTGCATTAAAGAACTGTTGGTATTTAAAAAAATATTCATTAATGTTTAAATTATTTTTTATAAAATTTAAAGTGTTGTTTTTAGTTTAATTATCGTGGGTAATATTTTTTTATTTTTTTTTTTATATTTCCTTTTTGTTTCTTAATTTCGCGTTAGAGTTTTGAACGTTTTGGCGTGTTTTTAATATCAATGGGAACAAAACTAAACTTATGGTTTTAAGCCAAGAAAGTCATCTAAATAACTATTTGATTATGTTTTTTATGAATATTTTTGTTTTTTATTGTTTATTATGTTAATTATAATTAGATTAATTGGATTAATTACATTTTTTTATTGTTATTATTATGTTAACTTTGTTAAATAGCTAATCTTAGGCATGTTTCACATTTTGTAAAATGTTTCCCTCGGCACGGGACACCCCAGTGAGGGAACATTATTCTGCATAAAAAAAGAATACAAACAATGTAAAGGTATAAAAAAATAAAAAAAATAAATGTAAATCTCCAACTTAAAAGTATCAATATTGAGAGATTGAAACAGTTTAGGTACTTAGGCAGTATAATCACAGAAAATCTAGACCCCGACATGAGATAAAATGAAGAACAGAAGCAGCCCGAACAGGATTTAACAAAATGAAAAATCTCATTTTTGACTATAATATAAACCTTAAACTGAGACAACTAATAGTCAAATGTTATATATGGTCTGTCTTACTGTACGGTGTAGAGGCGTGGACTCATTAAGTTAATATTATAAACCGCCTTGAAGCATTTGAAATGTGGATCCACCGTAGAATGTTAAGAATATCTTGGACAGATATGATAACAAAACAATGAAGTATTACGTGGAGCCAATACTAATAGAGAGCTATTCACCACTGATAAGCTCCGTAAGATTTCATACTGTGGCCATGTGTTGAGAGGTGATAAATATGCCATACTTCAGCTTGTCGTGAAGGGAAAGATCGAGGAACGCAGAGGGGTCGGAAAAAAACAGCTTTTCTGGCTTCAAAACATCCGAGCATGGACCAGGATTAGATCTGTGGAGGAGCTGTTTCGCACTGCTCGGGATAGGGAAGCTTTCTCCCGAGTGATCGTCAACGTCTGGGGGACCCGACATGACACGTGAAGAAGAAGAAGAAATTGTTTTTAATATTTGTTTGTATTTTTCTAATGATTTTTTGATTTTTGCAAACAATTTATTTAAATAATATTTTTTTTCCTTTTATATATTAATGTGTGTTTTATAAATAAGACCATATTATTTTTTTTTTTTTTCTAATTTAAAGTGTCTGATCAAATTTAGTATTGTATCATATTTAAATTTTGTAAAACATTTCAGCTCACCACAGGTTTTTACATAAAGAGCTGAAATAAATACAACTAAATATAACTCAATTGTTGTATTTGAAAATAAAAAAATTAAAAAGACTTGTAAATGGATTCGCCTGCCTAGTCACGTGTTCGAATACCGGCTTCTGCCGAAGATATTTGTTTTATAGGTAACTTTTCACTGCAATGTTTTCTAGAGGTCCAACGACGATCCACGAATTTTTTTCCTTAAAAAGAAAGAGTTCTTGTTTAGTCAGTGGTCCGTCTACAGTATGCTCATTCGGAAAAAAAGGCTTTAAATACTCTTCCCGGTGCTTTGCAATCGGGATGGGAATGTTTCTCTCAGTGTTTTCCTTTTTTTTTGCTCAATCCGTCAGCGCTACGTCTCCTTGGGTGATCGTTGAACTACCCAGTTTCATCAGGTCATGGTAAATTTAATGAAAAATGATTTCCAATTTTGAATCTTCGTTTGCGGCTTCCTGGTTGGCAACCCTGTTTTGATATATTATTTGGATCTAAAATAGCAGTCGAAATCTTAAAGCCCATACAAACTGGGTGGCTACAAAGTGCACCAGACACAGACGTGGCGAAACTACCATTAACAATGTTTTTTTTCACTTTATTCAAACCGAACAATGCAGTAATGTCAGATAGTGTTCATTTCGTACAAAAATAAAGCTACATCGGGAAAGAAAAACAACTCTACTATTACCGAATACTTGGGGTAACCAATATTCAATAATATCTGAGACCAAACATTAAATTTAACTAAATTTCCGGAAGACAGAAAAAAATCTTTTGAAAATCAAATCAAATACATTATTTACTCCAATTCGAGGGACTGTTCTTCTTCAAATAGCTCGCCTTCTATTGGTTCCACGCATATCGTAAGATTAGGGAACATCCAATAAGAGTTATAAATTCCTCAATACGAAAATATCAGTTTTGTCAAAATTTTAGATTGGCAATAATACACCCTGACCGATTTCAACAAAGATAGAGAACATTAATGATAAAAAAAATATGGAATCTGAGCATAAATAGGGCGTATGACCTTTCATTGCCTGGTTAAAGTGGCCACCTTGCACACTGTGTTACATTCACTATAATGCGTATTTTTTTTAATGTATTTCTAGCCCCAACCATACACCACGAGGCGGGCTTTTCTTCACTTGATTTTCTTTTTCCGGGGTTTTTACCCGAGAGCAGCCATCGAGTTGGATATATTTATCCAGGATTCCGGTTCTGTTTCACACTAAAACGTGTTTTTTTATTTATATTTACATGGTTTTTTATCCCAATCTTAAAAAATACTTTTCATTTTAACGAACGTTTATTTTTTACTTTAATAAAATTATTCTTTTATTTTTTATCTTGTTTTAGTTGAATTTATGAGCACCTACCATTATTTTTTTTTAAGCATTAAAACCAGAATCTATGTGTATGTATTATGAATTAATTTTACTTTATTTTTTTTATTCTAAAATATTGTGAACTATTTTATCTAGTCTTTTGTTGAAGTTTTATTTATGTTTATTTAAAATTTTAATAGCACTAACGACTGAGCACCTGATGACAAATTATTAGCTTATAGTTTATCAGGATAATTATTGTTTAATGTTTTATATTGTAAAATAAAACTGTGATATAACTAACAAAAAAATTTAAAAATTAAAAAAAACAGTATTATTTATCCGCCTGGACACAGAAATGTTGCTCAAAATATTGTTGGTGAAATTATGTTCTTTAAGGCGTTAAATCAGGTACTAAAATATTTTTATCATACAGGTAAATAGCATTCAACATAATATGGCACAAGTGAACTATTTTATAATGATAATCTATTAGGATATGAGGTTTCACAAATTCTCTTATAAATCACTACAACCCTGGTGATGACGTTGCAATGCGACCCAAAACGTTGGCATAGAGAACGGTAAACACACGGCAGAATAACCCATAAAAAATAATTTCGTATTTAAACAGTATTTGAAATTGCCTTAAGCATCTTGAAATCATAGTTTCCCTCATCATTGAAGTCACCTTGATAATACAACTCCCGGGTCGGGGTGTGTTGTCAGATAAGTCACAAAATAGTAAAAATAAGATTAAAACGCCACTTGACAAGATTTTTTTATATCTTTCGATGCAATTTGCGTTTAGTTGAAAGGTTAATCTTCTTAAGAGAAAACTTTCTTTATACTAAAGTGTTCCCGTATTTTATCCCTAGATAATGGGCACTAAAGAAGTGATTTTTTACACACTATCAATATTTATTTGTTGTTATTGTTTTGTTTTTTGAGAAATTGATTCTTATGGGAGCTAGCACCATTCAAAAACCCATAAAAGCGCCCAGTTTTATCTGCCGTCTTTGGACGGACGGTAAACAAATATGTCAAATAATTTTAAAAAACGCAAAAGGTACTGACACAGAAAATTTCACAATTTTGATACTAGTTCTTAAAAAGAATAAACAAAAGCGATTCAGTTTTGGAGAATGAAAAACGGGACAACGAAATGTCGATTTTATCGTCTTAGTCAGGCAAAATCAGTCCAAAGTGCAATTGTATTTTTTGCGCAGTCTCGGGGAGGAATATTTTTGTATTTGACTGAATACAAATAATTTTATTATTTATTTAAAATATACAGCATATGTCAGTTGATTACAAAGACACATTTTATAGTTACACAACTGGGCTTTGGGTCTTTACCCATGCCTGAGAATTTGCCCCGATTTGCTAGAAAATCCATGTTGAGTCAGGGATAGTTAAATCAACAATGTGTGTAGTAAGTAAAGTCCTTAATGTTACTTGATGTTTTTTTAAACGTTATAAAATATATGAATTAGACAAAGATATAAAATTAAAAATCAATAACATTAATCATTATTTGTTTCACATAAACAAACATAATTATACTGAGTTAAATGTGGGGATTAAAATTTGTTTTTGTTGTATTTCGAAATGTCAATTTTGGACTTAACGGGTTACACACCCCAACCGGGGAACTGTTTGTATTCCATAAAGTAAAATGTCAAGAAACTGTAGCATTACAAACGGGTCCCATCTGCTTCGTGAGCCCAATCTCAAAAGGTGGTGAACTGTTTTGTTTTTCTTTAATAAAAAACGAGCAGTTTCCTTATCTGGTGCTTGAGCCAGTAATATCAAAATATTATTTTTTGTTTTAATTATTTTTGGTTGGTTTTTCAAGACATATCCAAAAAATCAAACAACATAATAATGAATGTGGAATAGACGTAATCATATATTCTACAATATTCGAGTATATTTTTTTGTAGAATGATTTTTTTTTTTTTATTTATTTATTTAGTATTTCACAGTTTTAAAATGTACAGAGTTTATTTGTTTCAGGTCCCGACTAGCTAGGAAATTCCTGTGTTTAGGGAGGACCTTATTTTATTCATGTGTTTTTTTTATTTTTTATTTCATTAAATGATGCTTTATAAATTCAAAGAATAATAATAACAATATAAAAAATCAATATAAATTTAAATTAGAAAACATGCAAGTAATAATAATAAAAATTGAATCATAAAAATAGATTAGAAAATATGCCATTAATAGTAAATAAATGAGACACAATTATTATAAATTATAAAACATACCGATAATAATAAAAATTGAACCACAAATACACATTATAATATATAAAATGAGTAATTAAGAAATTAAACAAAAATATAAATTGGAAAACATACCGATAATAATAAAAATTGAAGAACAAAAATAAATTACAGAATATACCATTTATAATTTTTTTTTAAAATAAGATACGGTTAAAATACTAGTTTTAAAAAGAAAAAAAAACATATGTAAATGAATAAACATAAAAAGTAAAAATGAAATATACATAAAAACAATAAGAGATTTTTTTCAATTAAAAGCAACACAATTTTTAGTCATGAAAATAATTACAGGATATAAAAAGGTCTACCCCTAATCCACTTGCTCACCTTCTTCTTATAAACATTGTAACTGACAGACGTCTTTATGTCAGGGTCCAACATGTTAAAAAACCTAGGGCCCAATACTGCAAAATGCCTCTGAAAAAAGGCAGTTCTACTTATAGGTACCCCAAAGTTTATGCTCATTGCATATCTTGTTTTAATATTTTGTTGTGTTCTATTTTTTATTGAAGACCAGAAATTTGTAAGGACTTCTCTAACATAAAGTTGTCTGATAGTTAGTAAATTTGTTGTTTCAAATAGAGTATGAGAGGGGTAAGTAGATGGCAGTTTTAGCATTATTTTCAATATTGTTTTTTGGAGAATGACCAATGGATTTAGTATGACCTCCGAACAACCACCCCATCCGATTGATTAAGTATTTATTCAAGTATTTTATCTCATTGCGAAGAACTGGAAATATTATTGTAAACGTATAAATCATGTATGCTGATACTTGAAAAAACATATGTAATGAAAAAATAACGAATAATGAAGTATGTAATGTTTTAGGGATGTATCTAAGTGTCAAATAAGATTCGTTAAGTTAGCATACAGGAAGCGCAATGATCGAAATCTAATGTAAAATTTCTTATCAGATAATTTTAAATAAGGTTTTGCAAAATTCACGATTCTCGTCAAACAAGTCAAGAATTAATTTATAACAGAAACATATGCAGTAGTGCGTCATTCTAAAAATCAAAACCTTATTTTTTTATTGGATTTCTTCAAAGATTGGTGTCAAAAAATAAAATTACAAGGAAAAAATAAGTATGGATTATCAAAAAGAAAATTAGAATAATGCATCATCTTTATGCGAAGTAAATGATAAAAAATATCGTTTTGCGATGAAAGTAATTAACAACATCATGCCTATTATTTTTTTTCATTTAAAAACTAAACAATGGTGTACAACAACCCTTGCGTTGACTTCAAAAACAGGGAGTTGATGCATACAAAGCTGCTGAAAGTCAATCAAATGAAGAATGGAAAATACGGAAAAAGAATCAGGAAACATAATGCGTCTGAATCAAATAACTTGTAATATAGTAACTAAAATTGTTTTTGTTCTTATTGATTATAATGTAAGTTATGATTAGTCGTTGAAGTTTTTTTATAACTGCATAAATAAATGCATTACTCATACACAATACACTACTATAAAAAACAGAATATTCGTGTTCCCGCTCAGAGTGTGTCGTGCTCTTGAGACGCTTGTACGAGTCAGGAGGGTCTTTCAAAGTTTGTGGTGTACATATTTAACCCGCGTGAACTGTTCACAACATTTTTTTGTATCTTAAATGTTTATTAAATGGTATATACTCAATATTCATATTTTGACGTCATATTACATTTACATATTGTACAATACGCATTATGTTATAAATTTACACAGTACAGCGAAACTATGGATTAAGACAAGAAGCTCAAATTAAGGCTGTATTCTGGTAAAACGCGCGCAAAATTAGGAAATCATACGATTTTGCAATCTTAAAGCGAATGTTTTTTTTTTTTTTTAATGAGATAAAAACAATATTTTTTAAAGATATTTCTATTAAAAAATATACTTAAAAGTTTTATGTAACTAAAATAAAATTACTTTAAAACCGTCAGATTACGCCATTTCAAATTTAGACTTAATTTAGGTATCTGGAATCTCAATAAAGACTCAGTATTGATCAAATTTTTTTAAAATAATTTGAAGATAATAAATTTACCATAAAAATGGCAATAGCAAAATTTAAATTTTTTGTTTTTGAAACAAAATACAAGCATTTTAAATCATATACATTTTTGTGACATTTTCCTTTATTTCTAAATAAAATTATGTCCTTGGTAATGCTTTAAAAAATATTTTAGTTGAAACCTTTTTTTATAGAATTGTATTATTTTTTTCTAAAAAAAATTATATTTCTGTTTGTGATATTCAATTTATCTCTCTTTAATCCGTGCCTCATGTCTGAGGATGGTGATTACGCCTGACTCCAGGCATGACATTCAATTTATAACAACATCTTTTTAACGTTTTTATGACCTTCATACCTGCCCTTACCGCTACCAATAAATAAAAATAAAATAAACAAATAAATAAAAAAGCATTATATTTTCATATCCCGAAATCAAATAGGGTGACGTATGTATCTCGCGCGACCTCTGTAAGGTTAAAGGTATTTTGCATATTAGTGAAGGAGATTTTCTGTAAACTTTTATAGCATTTTTAAAGAAAAACGTAATGATTCACTTAAAATATTTTCTTTTTATGTGAATCGATTACGATTAATCTCTTTCAACGCTTTTATTTTATTTAATAAATTACCAGGAGCGCATACATCTTAAACGGTAATTACCAGTCAAGTGACTTCTACCTTCCAGCCGACTATATTGTTTATTTGCTAAGAGGCGATCGTAAAAGAGTTTACTAAGCGTATAAAACTACTCGCAATATATAAGTATATATAATATTGACTGGCCTCGATCAACACGGCTAGTAAAATACTCGGACATCAAATGAACTCGATTCTTGCCAAGAAAATATTCAAACGTAGGCGCAAATTGTATTGTGAATGATCTAGTTTCGTCACTATTTTAAGATTTCGCATCAAGATCAAATCCCCATATCCATTTTCATGGCAAATGTTCATATTTTGGCTTCTTTTTCTGCTGACAAAGGGCTTATATTTCATTGCGAATGTAGAAATATAGTTCTTACTATCTGAATACGAGGTCTTAACGACGAGGAACTGGTTAGGGTGTGTAGTGTGTATTCTTTGGGAAAATCTAGCTAACTGTGAAACTTGTTTTTACGAAACGCATGTTTGATTTCTACGCAGGAGTATTAGGAGAGTAATAGTTGTGAAAAGGAGGTTGACAATACTTACATTGGAATTTACCAATAACTAGTCAATTCTACTTTATGTATTAATTAGCATATTCAACAAATTGTGATTTAGTTTTAGTCCCCTGGGTTACCAAGGCTACCATCAATAAGATTACCTTACAACTCGCTACACTGATTTCGACAATTTAATCAAAATGTCGAATTCCGAACATCGGTTATATACAACAATTTTTACCTATAAGCATTATTGCAATCTTAATTATCATTAAATCTTCTGATTCATTTCAAATCGATAAATAAATATTTCGTGTCTTTTATACCTAAAAAGAAAATAAAGTATTTTAAAAAAAGCAGTACTTATTTTAAGGTGCAATTAAAAATCGTCTTTTTTTACAGGTAATGTTTTTTTTTGCGAAATCGGTATAAAAACCTCCCGATCCTTCATTACTTCCTGGAATTAAATTTCCAACCAAGCATAAAATTTAATTTCCATTGTATAAAAAACTGACTGAAGGTGTGTCTTTATAACAGGAAAACAGAAAAAGAGCAGGGTTATTTGTTTGAGGCCGTATCCGGGACGCTGTGAAACAAAAAACTCCCCTGCTTGCAATGGCATTGTCACATTCACGGCAGAGCTGGACGCCCGGTAATTAGATACGCGTGTTTGTTATTTACTTCAGAGAACTAAGTACATTACTGCGATATAAGGATATGTGTTTACCTCTGCGGTCGTTCTGCGCTCCTGTTACTTGTTACTAGCAGCTATGCGGAGGAAGGTAGTGCTTAGTTGCTTATGATGCAATTTATTTAAATCTACGTACTACGTATTTATATATACATGTACATGCACACTACACATCCATCATTATACTCTACGAACCGTATAAAACAATCAAATTAGGTGATTTTGACATTAATTTAAACACACGTGTAATTGTAGTACAAATGTAATTTTTCAACAATCTCCGTAATTTTGTTGATTTCTAAACTATTAAATCAAAAGCTGATTACAAATTTCAAAAGGAAATGAAATGCGTGGCAAAGTAAAAATACGAATAAAATTTTTATGGCATTTCACAATAGTAGCCATTTACCATTTGTTTGTATAAATAGCAAAAATTTTGCGAAGTAAGTCACTTATTTTGTTCCTTATTCTTCATTTTGTGTCTACAAACCTTTTACGCATAACCTAAAAATCTAATAAAATGTAAATACAATTTATGTAGCCCGATTTTCTTGTGTGAAAAACACTCTCTGTTACGTGTTTTCCGATTAGGTCTCAGCTCTCTAGCCCATTGCACGCCCAAGTGAATATTTCGTCACGCCGCGCTGCCAGCGCCGATAAAATATTCGGTTCGATGCGTACTGTCACCTGACTCTTTTCACAATGAAAACGTTCGGTCAGAGTCGCAGACCTTCGAGTGTATCATGTTCTCCTGGTAACCTGATACGTCATTGTCGTGGGAGTGAGTTGAACTTATAATGAAAACTACCAGTGACGACTACCGACTTACTGACTGTTCAAATAATTTAGGTATTTAGTTGTTAAAAATGATAACTAAAACGAAATAAAAGTTGGGAACTGTTCCTTAAAAAATTTAATAAAAATTAAGGAACAAATAAATTTGAAATGTACATAATTTAAAATTTAATCAATATTGGTTTTCATTTTTAATATTTTCTAATAAATTTTTACGCTCTTGTGATTTATGGAAATACTTGTTTAAGGTTCATTTCTAAATAGTCGTTACTAAAAACAGTATGGTAGAAAATGAAAAAAACATTTTCAAAACTGAGTTCGAACCTCAAACTTACTCATCCAGAATTCTTCACATTACCAAGAGATCACAGCCCAAAAGTATTGAGTTAATACATATTTTAAAATAAATTATTTTTTTAAATCAACAGAGTAATTTGATACAACTCATTGTTTTATAAACAATGATCATAAAATTTTATCAGAAGATATTTCATAACATTGTTTTGTATCCTTAACAATAGCACACCCTGATGACACTTCCTACGAAATCCTGTAAACGGATATTCAGGATGTGGTAGACCACCATGAAAACTGTATTCGCGTTTTGTTTGTGAAATAGTATCAAATATTTTACTGAAAATACCCGCTCATTTACTGAGTACAATGCTGCAAATAAATAATTTTAAAAATGTACAAATATAGATACGCGTTTTGAAAAAAAAAGTATTTATTATTTTTAAAACCACATACAAATTGTTTGCGCCACATTTACTAGATTTCTGCATTAAATTTATTAACTACTCGTACTTACGCTCAAGTGAGAATGTTGCAATCATTCTACTGTAGGTGATATCTTTTTTTCTCCGGTCAATAATATCATAAGCTCAGAATAATAATTCGCTATTTTCTCTATTGTATAGAAAAAAGCGTTCCCAATTTTTTATTTGGATTTTAGTTTGACAAAAACTGTGTAAAGGACTGTATTGGTTTGCGCTTACAATTCTTGACCTGAGTACATACGGCCCGTGATTTTGCTGTAAATTGTAAAAATACTTCGTGGTTGATAATCACAGGATGGTTTTTATCCATATGGGCGACTTTATTAGCCAGTGGCGTATTATACTCTAAGACCATAACCATCAACGAATGTGGATGTGTTTTTTGTATTCACAGCGCGATTGCCAATAAGTTATTTTAGCTATCTATAAGGAAAATGGTTTTTGCGAGGAATTCAGTACTATGACGAAAAGTAATTTCGCCTGAGTTCGATAGGGATCATGTTAGGATCTGTGTTAGGATTTTTCCGGTAGTGTCTTGATAATTTGATGTTCCTCTATAATTTGTTATAGATACGTATTGTTTTTTTTCTGTTGATTGAGTGCATGTTGTATAGATAAAAAAAAAGAAAAAAAAAATAGAAATAAATAAATAAATTTTGTAAAATATAGATTACACAAACATCACTCTGTCAGATTTAAAATTTATACTAAAAATGTATTATGTAACTTAGTAGACATTATAATAATAAATATGTACATCTCCCCTCCCCTCCTTATCCTCTCTTCAAGCATTTTTGTCCTTATCCCGCCCAATTTACAGTAACTTAATGTTCTTAAAATTAATATTTAAAAAATCTTTGATTATTGAGTACATTAAAATAACATTTTTATATGTATAAATTGTATGTATTTATTTGATATGAAATATATTTTCTTTACTAAATTTGTATACTATGTGGAAATCTGTTATTAGTTCTGAGTTAATACACTATATCTGTTTGTTTACTAAAAATATGTATGTAGAACTGTTGATTTCCCTAATAAAATAAAAAAAATAAAAAAATAATAAAATAAAATAGGGCAAATTATTCTAATGTTTCCTATATGTATTTAGATTTCGTGTCGTTGATTGATTTGTTTGTATTACTACGTTCTTCTTCCTTTCCGATGCGGGATCTCAATTTGGAACTAACACTGTATTCCTCCACTGTCATACTGGGAAATTAGAAAAAAGTGAGTGCTGACCATGTGTATTTGATTGATCACAAACTGACAATACTGCAGTGAGGGGTACAATGAAAGTTTATTTGTTTTTTTTATTTTCGCGGTTTGATTGTAAAGAAATATTAAATTTTAGCTTAATTAGTTTTAAAAAAATGATATACGAAACTGAAGAAAGACTCAAGTCTTTATGAACAGTTTCGGGAAAGGGGTGGATGCTTTCATTATTTATAAGTTATCCAATCCACCGTGTCATGATATCACGTGCATCACGAATCAAGATATTGACAAGTCTCTAGTTCACCACTGGACATCTGATAGAGCCTACCGCAAAAGAAGTTTGATCATTCCGGTTGGAGAAATCCCATTCCAAGGTAGGTAATTGCGTTCATTTGTATTTGGGTTCAATTGAAATAGTATTTTAAGATAACGCAATTAGCAACTGCAGAATCCACGAACCAGCGAAACCGCAATTTCGAGCGCCTTCCTGCTATCAGGATCACAAACTTTATAAAGCCATGTCGTATTGCAATGTCTGATTTTACAATTGTTTTTTTTTCTGCGTAAATTAATTTCACATGTATTTTATTATTGAATGTGATAATTATGTCCATATCTTTGTAGATAATAATGTGTTTAACCCTCAACCTGTATGGAATTGTTCAAGATTAAAAAAAAAAATTAATTCTTCTTTCATCCATTTTTAATAACTTTGCTGAAAATAATTATTCTCGTAAAAAGATGTTTGAAGACTTAATTAAATTTTCGTAACCCCACGTGGTTTTCTAAATAAACATCAACCAGAAGCAGCTTTTTAATCAATAATGTTTATGTGTACTGGTTTTGAAACAACCACTTATCTGCCAGAACCGATGTAAGTTCAATATGTTTTAATATTTTAAAATATAACGTAAACATTTAAAAGATCATACAAAATCATATAACACATTTTAAACTATTTTCAAAAAACAAGTTTTCAAAATGTATCAATATTTTATTTTTATAAAATAAAATATTCACTACAGTACCTTTTGTTAGTTTTGACATTTTAGAATGCATGAATCAACTCTTTTGTATTTATTTACAATAGCAAAAGCAGTAAAAATATTCATCATATTGTTTTCACAAATTATTAAAATATCAGATTATTTTAAACCCTTCAAAAATAACTGCAACGTAAAAAAAATTGTTTCAGTGAATTATATTTCGGAGTTTTGAATAATATATTAAATCAGTGAAGTCTACAAATTTAAAGTAATTGCAGGAGTTAGAAATGTTTCAAGGATAATAAAAAAGAAACGCAATAAGCATGATATTTAAGAATTAAGAAATACTAGCTATTTTTTAATTTTATATTATTACCGTAAATCTTGAAGCAGTAAGTAGGCCGTAGCATTAACAAATTAAAACATTTAAGTTTGTAAGTGAAAATTCTTGATGGAAGTTCATTGTAATTTATTATATAAATAAAACACGAGTGATACTTTAATCCACAAATTTGGAATATCCAGTAACCGGTTTCATCGCTTTTGCGACATCTTCGAGACTGGTATCTTTATTAAAAAGTTAAATGTATTTATACAGAACAGAGGTAAGAATAGATAATTCAAAGTTATATGTAAGTAAATTAAATCTGTATAAATACATTTAACTTTTTAATAAAGATACCAGTCTCGAAGATGTCGCGAAAGCGATGAAACCAGTCACCGGATATTCTTAATTTGTGGATTCAAGTATCACTCGTGTTTTATTTATATAATAAATTAACAAATTAAAATTAAACGGGAAGAAATCTTACCATAAATATACCTTTTAAGTACGTGGCTCCATTTATAGTATAAAACACCTGAGCCTTCATTGAATACGAGAATTATAAATTTTATTTTATATAAAAAATTGGTGGCCTCCGTGGTATTATAGCTAAGATGCCTCGACTTACGGAGGGTTATGGGTTCGATTCCCAATAAAAACCCAAAAACTATATGTGATTTTTCTGAAGCCAGTGTTGTATACTGATAAACTTCTATGATTAGGCTTCTTGGACTGGATAGAAGCAAAAAAATCTAAGGAAACACTAAGTATAAAGTCACAACATAAATCAGACAGTCCGATAAATGGCTAGACTTTCACATTCTTCGATTCTTTAGACCTTTTGTGTGTAGATTTCTAGACATATATAATTTTTGTATTTGGCCTACTAGAATATTTTGATAATGTCTTATCGCGTATGCGCGTGGATATTTTTTGTATTATATAATTAAAACGAACATATTCTTTGTTGAAGTTGTAAAGATGTACTTTTATCTAATTATTATTTCAGTTTCAGTGCTGCAGAGCAGCGTTTATTTTTTAATTAAAAAATACATACAAGAATTTGTGACCCACTAAGTCTAAAAACTTTTCGGTGGGACACGTTTTTTTTATGACTGGTTTATATTACATTTATTTTATTTATATTTTACAAATTTATTTATAAACAGGCACTATAAAGTATCTAGAAGATATTTCTTCAGTTCATTTTTTTTCATTTGAAGATCCTTCATGTTAATGATGGTTTGTGGGAGATCATTAAACAATCTTGGAACAACGCAATGTAATGTTCGCTCTCCGAAGTAATTTGTAATTCGGGGAACAAATAAGGAGCCCTTAGTTTTTAATCTAGTGTTGAGTGTGGGAAACTCGTTTTTTATATTCCGGATCAACAAAGTGATCTACAATCAATTTGTAGTCACAAAGTTGTTTTACCGGCAGGACATTACAGAATTTAAAATATACACCTTCACCCATATGTTTCGCCCCACGGATTATGCTATCCGGTATAATCCCCCTCAACAGTATCACCTGAATATCATAAATTTTACCCAGATGAGACTGGAAGGTAAGACCCCAGATACTCACTCCGTAGGGTATAATGAATTCAATTTTTAGACTGTTGTTTAAGGAATAAGAAAGCACTTAAATATTTAGATTTGCGTGGTAATATTTCTTTTAAGGAAACATTTACTCATTTCATATTTTGGAATTATGTCGTTTGTTTAGGTGACTTTATTTTTAACTGGCGCGTCTTGGCGCCGGCCATTTGCTTTTTAATAAACCTAATTGTTCTCCTATATAAAGGGGGAACGCAATCAGAGTCAGATTACAGAGACAGTGAAACAGTTAGTTAGTCCAGTGGAGAGTGTTAATCGCGCCGTTCCCCGTGGGGGTAGGTGGAGAGGATAAAACGCCGTGTTACTCTGTCTGTGCATACGGACCTCGCTTCCTCTACAATCATGCGCCTTATCTTCGCAGTCGACATCTACGCCCTGTTTTATTACTGTCGTACTTTTAAATTTGTGAAAGAAATAAAGGAAAGTTTAATCAAAAGTGTTTTTCTACATTTTGATTAAGAAGACTGTCAAATTCCACTACCATTAAAACGATACATCGATCATTTCTGTTGAAACATCTATTTAATTATTGTGTATCTTCAATAAAATATTTAAATCAAATTTTCAAATGACTTATTTGATAAGATAGGTATAAAACATTTTTTTTCTTGGATGATTTCTCCATTTTATGTGTATACGGCGTACCTTTTACTCTTAGGGCCTTACTTATAAGCCGGGTATAAAATTACAACTAGGCATAGTGGAACAATAAGGATAATAGTGCCATCTTTAGTCTACCACTGTAATAAGGATGTTTTTTCCGTCCGTATTCTACCACTTTGCCTAGGCGTAACTTTGTACTAAGTTTATGAGTAATGCCCTTATAAAAATTAAATGAAAAATATTATATTATTGTTATCAAAAACATTTTTCACTTTGTGGTATGACATTTTACACTTATTTGTTTATAAATTTGTATAAACCAATTAATTATTTTTTTTAATTACACTTCGACCGGTTTCGAGGTTACTACCTCATCGTCAGGAATTTAACTAACTTATAATTACACGCGTTGCTATTTATATAATAAAATATTGTATGAAAGAGACAGAAAATTGAAAAAAAGAGAGAAAAAGAAGATAAAATAAATCACAACGGGAATAATTTTAAAAGAGGACTCGAAGTTAAATTTAATTGATTATTTATTATTTGAAGTTTTTGATTAATGGCTTTACTATTTTCTAATCGTTATAAATTATCTAAACGAAAACCATTTTTATTGACATGCAAAATTTCTACACACGTTTCTTGATTAAATTCATGGTTTTCGGATATAAGATAATTTGCGAATTCTGTCTTCTTTCTCTCTCTTTCTTTCAATTTTCTGTCTCTTTCATAAAATATTTTATTATATATATAGCAACGCGTGTAATTATAAGTTGGTTAAATTCCTGACGATGAGGTAGTAACCTCGAAACCGGTCGAAGTGTAATTTAAAAAAATAAAATTAATTGGTTTATACAAATTTATAAACAAATAAGTGAAAAATATTATATTTATGTTATTTACAATATTTTTTTATTTGCACCGTTTTTTTAAAACATTTGCACAGAGTTTTTTCAACCGTTAATATTGTTTGGAGTTAGTTCATATTAATAATAATATTTTTAAGTCATATTTTTTTGTAACTCTAAGTTTCAGCATTTATTTTTTTAGTTCTAACACCTTTTTTACGGATATCTACCTACTTTTAATTGCAAATGCTGCATGGGCGTAAATATGTTTTTTTTTAAACCGGAAACATTAACATAAAACAATTAATTATCAAATTTGCTGTTTATACAATATCTGGTGTTATTGTCACTTCTGTTATTGTTACTGAGATTTGTTTCTCGTGAATGGACGTTATAAAACATTTGATGTTATTTATTTCTTGACCAAAGGATAAGTCCTTCTGTTACATTGTAATACCCTAAAGCCGATTAAAGTATCGTTAGGCATGTGACGGCGTTGTTTTGTGAGTCGATATAAAACTTACTTCATACGGGCATAAGTATTATTATTTTTCTTCTTGAACGTGTCTCTTAACGCGGGCTACCAAAAACGTTAGACGTATAAAAGAGTCTGCTAAAATGAAGAAATATGACAAAAACTATCGATTAAATTGTTCAAAATAAATATAGTTCCGAAACGAATACTGTTCAAAAATCATTACTGCCAGTTTTAACAAAAATATTTTTAACTATATTTTAGGTATCTCCAAATTTTTATACACAAGGCTGAAAACATTTTTGCGAAAGAGATGGAATTCTAAACATTTACCAGACTTATGACCTGTTATTGGCTGGTTTAAGTGGCCACATAACACGCTGGGTAACATTCAACATTTTGTCAGTGGTTAACATCAACGTTTCTTCAACTCTTCCATCTGTTGAATTTGTAAAGTAAAAGTGGAGAAACCTTTATTGATGCAAGTGAGATTCGTGTGGCTACATTGGCGTTGCCTCGTAGGTTAAGTCATTTTCATTTCAGTAGGGTGACAATATGCATTATTAGTATGGGCGTATTTTTATATTGTCTGGGGGTGATATATACAGCAATAATTATAAAAGGTGTAAGTTAATTGAATATGGACAAATTAAACAAAAAGTAATCTACAACAAGTTTCCGGTCAACTTATAAATAATTTAATTTTTATTTTATCTTTTGCAAATATTTTTTTCCTTTGGAATAACTGTAAGATCCCGAATTAACAAATGAACGTCCTTTCTAAAGAATTCACTTAACAAGGTGATATCAAACTATTGAGTATATATAAAATGTTTTTTATATTAATTTGAGAGTTCAACAAGGATATTTAAAATACACACAATTTGTAGGTAAGCATTGGTATAATTTTTCATATATAATATATCCTTAATCATATAACTTAACTACCTTTAATAAATAATAATCAATAAGTGTGTAGCTATTAGGCTAATTTATTAATTAATTGATTATAAAACAATTTTAAGTTATAATGAAGATTGAATGAATTGAATTAAGGATAAGACCTATTGTTTTTTGAGAAAAGAAAAGAGAAAATAATAATATATAAGAAGTAATAAAAGGAACTAAAATTAATTTAAATACAAAAAAATAAAGGTGTGACATTTGACTTCGTAAACACAATAACATTTTTTAAAAATTACTCTTAACATGATAAATGTCAAAACTTACTTTTGTTTCAGTTTTTTTACTTACTCACTTACCTTCGGGGTCCGGATTTCAGACTATGCCACTCCAGTGTGCAACGACAGATATCGCCTTGTCAGTGGCCATCCTCAAATAATTATCATCACAAGTTAACTGCATTTGTGGACACCGCAGCAGATGAGGATCATCCTGAACTTCTCCATAATCGCAGTTCATGTCATTTCTCTCCAAAAAACCCCACCTTCGTTGATTTTATTTGCAACTAGACACCCCTACCCTTAGTCTATTAAGAAGTTTCTAGGTAGGGAAGTATTGTTTACTATAAACAAATCACGACTGTACTATGGTTTGCTGTCCTAAAATAGCCAGATTATAAAACAGTTATATAATAATGTTATGTCACTCCTACCAAGATTTTTAAGCCATTTAAAAACAAAATCATTTTCAACATCATTGCCTGTCTAAACCCAGTGGTGCATAGGGCACTGCATTGGTAAACTGTATTCAACATATCTCGATCATCCGTTACATGAAGGTAAGGTGATAAGTTTTGCGCTTCGGGAGTCGGTCCAGAAACGTTAAAATATAGCAGTTTACACAATCAATTCAATATTTCAAATCCATCTTGCTAAGAATGTCAAACCTAAAACCTGAACACAACGAGACTAAATCTTTTTCTCAATTTTCTTATTGAGGATTTTGACATGGAGCTATCGATAAGATGATTATTAATTTATTCGAAAAATAAGGAATAAATTGATGGGCATCCAATGTCATTTATATTTGAACCCCAATTTAATACCAGGCTAGCATAGGATAAACCGAAAAAAAATAACGGGACTTCGTCTGTGATTCTTTTTTTGTGGCCACCTTATTAAACCCAGTGAACGGACTGTCGCAGATTTATACAGTATCCATATACATTACGGTCGCTGTCTGGGATGATTTTATTCCGCTTGACTTTACTTACTTTTGTTTTATTATGCTCTCCTGGTAGAAATAATTTTTCTCCTCTCTAGAATTTTCCACAAGAACAAAAACAAATGCTGTTGTTATTAAAAGCTCTTTGAGAAAATATTTCAATCAACATTATTAGTAACTTGTCCAAGAGTTTCAAAAAAAAAACTTTTAGTTGGCGTGAGAATTTTTGAAAATTAATTTTTTTTTTCATCAACCTTCCCAAATAAACGTATAGAAGTTCTAAAAAAATATTGATCAGTATAATATGGATTTCCACAGTAGCATAATACATATTATGCTCCTGTGGGTAGAATATTTTTCTCTCAGACCCAATAATAATTGAACTGTCATCAAATGTGTTTGTGATCATATTCTCAGCGTGATCGCCAGCAAGTTATTGTATCAATAAGTCATTCTAATCCACCGTGTCATATTATCGCATGAATCAATAATCACCGACAAGTAGCGATTTTAACACAGGATCAGAAATTTGGGAGAATCCCATAACAAGGGGTACTTTTTTTTGTGGGGTTTGGTGGAAAGGTGAGTAAAGATAACGCAATAGCAACACCAAAATCCGCGAACCAACAAACCCGCAAAATTCGCACGTCTACCTGCTATCTGGCGAGTAGCGCGATCAGTTATTATACATTGTCAAATAACATAGATTAAATTCCCTTTTTTATGTACCAACTTGTAAAAACAATTATACCTCGAATTCATTCATTAGACGCACCTGTAGAAATTATAACGGACTCAGTATTGATGTAGACATTTTTAACTGCACGTTGCATTTGTACAGAAAATTTCTTCATGGGGTCGATTATTTGGGATAGTTGCTGAATGTACATCTTGAGTGGTTTATGCTATGCATATGTGCCGCATGTAATGTATATGTTTGTGTATGTTTTATATGTGCGTTCATGTGTGTGCGTGGATGGCTCGGAGTGTACATTTGGTATTTTTATTTATTTTAATTTATTACCTCCATAGAAAACGCAAATGTCAACAATTATCTTTTTTTCACTTAAAATTCTTATTTATTTTTTATTTTTTGTCACATTTAATGTTTATATCTTTTTAATTTATGAAAACTTAATTGGTCTTTTTATGTTAAAAAATTGTTGTTTTTAATACTGATTTTGTATGACTGTATGTTTTCTAAATAAAATAAAATAAAAAAAAAATAAATAAAAAACATCAAAAAAACTTTTCAATAACTTGATAGATGTGTTTTTTTATGAAACTTGTCCGTAGTTGACAATAACTAAAGTGTGCGCAATTTGATTTTCCTCGTAAAAAACTATTGCGTATTTCCTTTCTGAACTATGCCACTAGAGCGATGATTTTATAGAGCACTTATATTAGCATGCAACAACTGCTTGTTTTTTGTTGATAAATTATCTTTTATGGGAGTTAAAACCATTCGAAATCCCTTAAAAAAATATAGTTTTACCTTTCGTTTTTGGACGTTTTTTTAAAAAATAAAAAACAAAACGTTCCAATGCAGGAAATTTTTTTCTATAAAAAAAATCTAATAAAAATCCGTTCAGTTTTAGGGAGCGCAAAACGGAAATACGAGACCGCGATTTTGTCCATTTTAGTAACACATTATCAGTCCGACGTTCTGTTGTCTTTTTCGTAAAAGATTCGGGTACGCATATGCAAGAGAGTTACAGAAAAACTGTATTCAAATATCTATTCATCAAACCGCCCTTTGTCGCATAACACATTAATATATTTTTTAACTTCAGCCTCGTTGCAGCGCGTTTGCCTACCAAAAAGGTTTGATTCCCAAAATAGGTTGACATACAATATTTATTTGAAAAGGTGTTTATACACTAAAATATTTTCACAGTTCCTGTACCCGCACCTGAAGTGTTAGACTGATCATCTTACCTTCAGGTATTTATTTTTTATCAATATACGCAACGATTGGCGTGCCAATGCAATGCTCTTTGCACCGTTAGGTGCGGAAAGGGATTGTTGATGATATTTTTTAACAATTATCATATCTACAGAAACGACCATTTTGATACTTTTTAACGTTAATCTAGCCAGGAACCGATCTTTTACTTAATAATATAAACGGTACACTACGAAGGCAGCAATTTACTTGCTTTTGCCAACTCTTTACGTCAACTTTGAAGTTTATCTAGATTCTCGTAAAATATGAGAATTTTATGCGGAGAACAAAAGTTCACAAACTATTTTCGAAAACAAAGTTTATTTATGGATAACACGCGAGTACAGCATTTATGATTGGTGAGTATTAATGATAAAGCAAAATTTAGTTTTATTTTTGGACCAGCTGTGTTTTTATTAGTTAGAATTTTTTCAATGAGATTGTTCACTATATCAAACTTCAGACATAAAACATGCTAACTAAATGCTCTAACTACTACGTTAGTCTTGTAGAGTAGAGTTGATATCGCATTTGGTCACTATGCAAAATATAAATCAGAATTATTCACTTCGCGAAGATCTAGTAGAACTAAAAATGTACTTAGATAATCTGCAATTTTTTTATTATTTTTATTTCTTTGTTTATTTTTCCATACATATATTTAAATAGAAATACAATTATAAAAATACACTTTAGAAAAATCATCTTAAAATTAAGCAATAACATAAATTGGAAAAAATGCCCACAAAGACTTTCAGCGTCTGAGCGTGGAACATTCCTTTTTTAATTATTAAAAAGTTTATAACATATAAATATGGTATGAAATGACCATAAAAGAAAAGAAAAGAAAAAAAAAGAAAAACCAAATCAACATATGCTGATATTACGAAAACATGATTTATTTGCATTATGCATTTATTTTTTATTTGAATTAATTTTTTTTCAAGAAGGTGTCTATCTGTTCCTTCCATGCTAATCCAAGACCTCAAACCTACTTTTAACTGTACCAGTGATGTAATGTTTTTTAAGGAGTGTCTCTGTGCAAACTTAGTTCTGCATCCTGAACGTGAATCTTTTTACTGAGGTGATTGACAAAAAAGTGTTTATTTTCTTTAACTTATAGCACGGTTTTAATAACAATTTTAAATATTTTCTCATTTGCAACTACGGTAGGTGTTTTAAGGTGTGTGTTGAGGAGTTCCTACACCAGTGGAAGCGTCGGCAAAAGAAACAGGTTGAAATGTAGAATTAAATATTTATTCACATTTAAATACAAGTAAAATATTTTTACAAACAAAGGACATAGTGACGTCGACGTAGCGACGAGAGATGTGATTACTGAGTTTAATTATTTCGTGCGAGTGTTACGGCGATGAGGTGTTGAACTAACTGCTCTTGAAGTATATGCTGGATCTGAGTCACGTTGAGCTGACTTGTTGGGCTGACTATTTGAGCTGACTATTTGGGCTGATTATTATACCCTGTAGTCTCTTGATGGGCCACGTTCCTTTATTCTTCATGTCTCCATGACGTGAATGATCTCCAAAACGTTAATCTTATGTAGATGGACATTTTATGTGCAATACTGTCTTGCAGAATATGTTGTGTTGCATTCAATATAAAATGATGACTTGTTTCATTTGTCGTCGATCTATATTGCGAGTGAAATCATTGCACGAGTGTGTCATCGATAAATGATAAACCTCACACATTTTGAATGGTAAACATTTTTTTATAATTTTGTTTCTACTAACATTTTTTAATGCTTTTCATTTTGGTGCTGGACATAAGGCAACTGTACCTAAAAGAAGCACTTACACATTTATGGTTGAACAATAAGGAGAGGTCTCAGCAAAACGTCCGTACGAGATTTTCCCATAGCGCGAATAATGTCATACCCAAAACCCGTACGACTTTTGCTCATAGACATCTTTCATTTGTCGCACCGAGAGTGTTCAATATTTTGGAACAGCGTATTAAGCTCTCAAGGACAAAAACTATTTTTAAAAGAGGAGTTTAGGACTGGATTTTACTTATTGGGGGGGATTTGAGTAGGAAACTCCTTGATGATTTTCCGAATGTTTGAGTTTACCGTTTACCATATTGATGTGCCATATATATGTTTTAAAAAAAAATATTTTTGTGTTTCTGATCCTATATTTGTGGTGATATACTCATGTGTCTGTGTCAACTAATTGCCCGTCCTATCTCAACACAGGACTTTTAGTCCCATAGAGTTGGGACTTACGTCTTAAATAATGTATGATAAACTACATGTATATAAATAAATAAATTACGGAATTGCATTTGCTTTGTCCTTTTTACATTTTGAATGCTAAGCATATTCGTTTAAACGTCAGAGTAATATTACCCTAATAAATCAAACAACCTGTTTTCGAAATTGAAAACGAAGCTAATTTAATTATTTTTGCTATCATTTATTAAATTTCTTTTTGTTCATTCTTCTACCGCATTTGTTTGAAATAAGTAACTTGATAACGTAAAAATAATTCAAGCCTTAAGGAGAACTTCATTCTCCCTTTATTATTAGGTAACTAAACAAACCATGTACCAAGGTAACATCAAACAGAGATGATTGTTGTTTTAAATTACACATTAAAGAGACATACCCTTAAAAACTCCACACATAGCATGATACAAATTATGGTACCCTGGTTGATCGTTCGCTTTTTTCGTTCGTTTTAAAATAAAGGATTTAGGGGTCATGTTTGTTTGTTTTTAGATTGAATGGTTTTTATCTATTTTTAATACGATTTGTGTTTTTTTTTCACTAGGTCAATTAATTAATCTGATTGGTAAAATAGTCAACAAACATACTTAAAGGTACCATATTTACCAAAAAGTTTTGACTAATAAAATTGTAGATGTCATTAGAAAACACCTAAAATTATGTTTATGTTTGTCCTATTTTAAGATTCAAAATAAAAAAATTCAAATAGAAAAAATAATAATAACAATTTAATTTGTTTATTAATGCTCCATTAAAACAAATTTGACAGCAAAAATAAGTTATCTTTATAACGGTTTGTCACCTTAAAGCAAATTGGTATGATTAGGATTTTTTTTAATTGAAGGATATGTTATTTTCTACACCTGAAATATAATTTACTGTACTGAATTGTAAGCTTAACGTTTTATTGAACTTATTTTGTTACAATGTTAATTGAGTAAATGTATATTTTAAATTAATCGCAATCTCAAATAAGATGTCTCATTAAATACAGTCCTAGAAACAGTCTTTGATATGGCATAAAATAAAATAAGCATATTTAAAGATAATTCAATTTGTTTAACGTTATTTCAGACCTTCAAACATCCCGCACTTTTTGATCTCCAGTTGCTTAAATATTCCGAAGCAAAGGTAAGCAGATATCAAATATGCATTAAAAACTACCACACCGCTATCTCATCTGCAAGGTAAACGTTTTCACATCAAGCTTTATTCTCGGATGCTCACGATGGTACATATTAAGATGATAAATGATTAAACCTTATCAAAACATCGCAGAAACTGGTGAAAAATACCACACTATATTTCTGTTCTCCTGTTACGTTTTGTTGAATTAGTAGACATGACTTTGCTAGGAAATGGGCATTTTTTTTAACATCAAATTTTATCCATTTTATTTATTTTATCCTGTTACATCTCGGGTTTACAAGTTTTTATTTCAAAACATATACCTGTAAAATCGCAAGTTGTAAAGCTTTCTCAAAAATCTACTAAATTGGGTTTAAAAAAAAAAAAAGAAACACAGCTTTGGTTGCTTACAAACAAAAATAATTATGCTTAAGCAAAATAAAGCTTATAATTCAATTAAAATTTTTCTTTTAAACATCTGTACCTAGGTATTTTTATGTAAAAATTATTGATTTTTGTAAAGCTTACTTATATTTTAATATTAGATGAAATCTTCTATTTTCGGTGAACTGATAAATGGGTTATTGTGTATTACAAATTTGTACGTTAAAGGATAAACTACAGGAGTCACATTATTTATTTATTTATTTACATGCATAAATTTACTGAACTTTATTTGAGACAGAAGTCCGTGGGACTAAAAATCTTGTGCTGAGATGGGACGAGCATTGAACGAAATGTTTAGAAAACAAGATTTTGTAATTGTGTGATTTTCAAAATATCATAACTATTGAACCAAATGAGAATATATCAATCTATATAGAACTTTCAATTAAAAATAAGAAAAATAGTACACACTTAAATAGCGTATATGGGAATACGGATTTTTTTTACAATAAATTGATTTCAGATTTTTATTTGGACAGAAAAATTCTTGTGAAAAAAAAAAGTGGCCTTTGGTGTTTCATTTACGTAGCTTATTGTGATAATTTTAGCATTTTTTAATTCAAAATGACAAAATTTGTACTCCCGCGTATTTATACTGTAATAACAGAAAATAAATTTAATTAAAAACATGGAGCTCAAATAAATTGTCTACCTTCTTAATCTTTATATTATCATGAAAATAATTTTATAGTTATAATGAGAATGAACGGTTTCATTCAATTACATCGGTATTTTAATATACACAGTTAGCAATTTGAATTTTTATACAGTTTGTCAAATATTTACTGAATATTATTTTCAATCAGAAACATGTTTGGAACAGCCGTTTATATTGGAAGTTTCTCATTAATTTAGTTTCTAACATTTCTCGATTCACAGCGGGTGCTTCAAATTGTTTCCACGCTTTCCAAATAAACCTACTTCCGTATCATACAAAGAAGCGTAAACAAACAAATTAGAAAATATCAGACAAAATTATTGTTTACTCTTGAGTGATTTATTTTCCTTTACAACATCGAAATCATTTGAGAGAAAAAAAACATCATTTAAAAAAAAGACTATTTTACTAATAAATAGAGATTTTTTCAACCACGATACCAGTCGATACTTTGATAAAACGCTATTAAATGAACCATCGTGTTTACGAAAACACGAACTAAGGCATTACGTATTTCACCTATCTTCGTTTATATTTTCCTGGTAGCTTGATGTTACAGAAGAGATATTTTTAATTTCCCCGGCGAGCTCAACTTCCTCAGGTAATGTGTTAAAAATACTTTTTTTGTAGTTTTCTTTTCAGAATTTGCATAATGAGGAATTCCACTGTTTTCTAATTTATTTATTTTCTAGTAGCGTACTATTTAACTAAGCAAATATTTTGTGCGTTATTTACAAAGATATGACTTTTTAAAGTTACATTAATCAAATACCGCGCCAAATGACTGTAATCAGTGTGTCACTTTTCAGTAGTGACGTCATGAAACGGTTGGCGTTCTTACTTTCACTGACCTGACAAGAATCTATGGAATATTGCTATGATTACTTAATTTAATTGATCGTCATTGGCTCATTTTTATGTTATGGTTGTTTTTACGAACGTTTCGATTTAGAAAAACCTAGAAAATTGACATAATCTCTAGTTGAAATGTCAAATTATACAAATTTTACTCTTATTTCCTATGGTCAAAACGTTGCGGGGGCTTTAAAGCGGAAACCGGAAATACTACACGTAGATATAAGGAGTGACATCATTATTTACAATTTTAAAATTAATACTGTTTTTAACATTTTTAAAATTATTTTTGCGTGCGTTTTTGAGATATTTCATCCTACTCCAAAATTTTTAAATATTCACGTGCACACGAAAACATTTTAAAAATATAATTCCGGGTTGGACTGGAATTCCTCATTAATAGTATTTGTTTTTTTCCTTCTTTTATTTGTACTTTAATTAATAACCTTACATATAATTACTTTATAATATGGTAACTTCGCTGGTCCATTAGAGTTAAGTCTAACTGTGTAAATTATAAAACTTTGTAACTTTACTGTATGTTTCCTAAATAAAAGAAAAAAAATAAAATATATATTCATTTATATTTAGAATTTTCGCTGTGTCACAGCTGCCGTTACCTACAGTTTATTAATATGAAATCAAGAATGCAAGTGACTCAATAACCCAGATAAAATCAATGCGCATCACTACTAACATTTGATATTTTTTACTTCGACTTCAACAAAGCAGCATCCAGGGGTGCTTTGAAAACTAATAATCTGTATCCGCTCCCCTTCTTCGCGATTCCAACCCCCTACAATTCTTATTTGAAATTATTCATGTAATAATACCTCCCCTGTCCGCATTTGTAGGCACTAAATGCAAGTGAGAATTTCCCAAAAGAAAAACTGTAGAACTGTAAAAAGTGAAATTACTAATGTCTTTATAATTGGCGAGACGTGCTTAAAATCCTTAAATAGGCTGTGATGTTTTGAAAGTTTTGTAAGGGTGTTGGTACCGTCAACTTAAAGACGCTTTACAAATCATTAAGTTAAACTTTAAGCGTAAATACGAATTTCTTACATATTACAACAGAGATGAAGAACATTTTAGGGAAGGTAAAATAGAAGTCTAGGCATCTACAGAACTTATGACCTGTCATTGGCTGGTTTAAGTGGCCACTTTACACACTTTGTAGCATTCACCATTCTGCCCATATTTGAACATCTATATTCCTTTAATTCTTTCATATGTTGATGTTTGTGAAGTTAATAAGCTGAAACCTTTATGTATGCGATTGAGATTCATCTAATTGAATTATTTTACGTTTGTAACAAATTTCTATTTATATTATCATTACTCTCATTTTTTTACTGTATTTTTATTTTTATTTATTTGTCATTTTTTTATTTTTTTTTATTATTTTTTTCACATTGAAAACAATAATGAATAATGAAGGTAATATCACGTTACTGGGGTTAACCGTGCCGAGGACACTTAACAGTATGTATATATTTATTTATTTTTACATCATGAATTATACATTTTTTTATACTAATAATATCGACGCTGTCTTCATTATTATCCATACACGTTTATGTGTATATCATTTTTGAATGAACTTAATAGTGATGCATAACTATTTGTAAATATATCTTTTATTTATTATCACTTTTAGGACAACGCGTCAGGCACCTATCTTCATCCGACACGTCTGCTATTTACAAAACCATCTAAGGCTCTAAGGTGATCTGTAACATCCAAAACGGATAGCGCGTGGGGTGTTTACGTATATGCCGCCGGACATACGAAATTTAAACCTAAACACATTACGAGATCTGGAATAAATAATAAATAGAAATGACTTTTTGTTTAATTTTCCCGTTTTTTATCTCTGGCGATCTCCGGAGGCGAGGGTCGGTCAACTTTACCCGGGTTTTGCCCGAAAATTTGGTACATTGTACCAACAAGAGCCCGTGGTCTACCTTGGGCCGATGTGACATTGCAAAACTAATAAAGTCGCGATACGCTCTGGAAACTTCCACGGTGAGCGAGTACGGCAAACGGAATTAAAAGTTTTTGAATTAAAAAACTTCAGAGAATTATTATGTTTCTTCGGACGAATTCAACGATCAAGGACGATAGAAGTGGAACAATTTGATTACTACGCTTTAAATATTCATTGCACACCATTTAAACTTTTATTTATATCGTTTTTCAACTTATTTAACTGCGGGTGGAGAAATGAATTACTCGTTTTATTATTTCATTTACATGTTTTTAAACTTATGGGCGTGAAATAGGCAAACACAGTATTTTGTGGACTCAATTACTGGCAAATTTGAAAGTTTTAAAATATTCCCCTTACAAAAAAAAAGTTAAATTAATTATACATAAACTTTAGTTTCTATACGTGATACGTGAAAAAATATGCGCGAAAACAATAATTTCGAAAGTATAATTAAAATTCCTACAAAGATGTAATCTCTATATTTTTTCCTTTACTCTTTTTCCTTTATTTTATGTTTATATTTATGTTTATTGTTATATTTATGTTTATTGTTATATTTATGTTTATTGTTATATTTATGTTAATTGTTATATTTTTGTTTATATTTATATTTATGTTCATGTTTATATGTTCATATGGTAGAATTGGCTCTGCACTTTATAGCCATTTTACTGGAATAAAAATTAAAAAAAAAAAAAAAAAGGTGCCCCACAAAATTAATTTACGTGCGGTGATGTAACATCGTGTTACCACGAGCAAAATTAAAAATATTCTGAAGTTCAGACATTTGAAAAAAAAATGTACTGTTACATATAGACTGATTTCACGAATTTCTTCTTTTTTTGTCTTTTTCACACAAACACCGGCTACATAACAGCGTCTCTGTCTTCCTTGTTATAAATTTTATTCTCGTGTTCTTTTTTATACATTTAAACAGATTTATTGTGATATTGGTATCACTTTCATTCGTATATTGTTTCATTGCTTCCTTCCATATCCTTTCTTTCCTACCTGCTGACAAGCCTTTGAAATATAGGCTTAGCGCGTTATTTCTTGAAAAAAAAAGATATATTTATTCTTCCCATAGTCAGGATAAATATTTTTTTAATTAAAATCCAGCAAATTTACACCACTTTTACTTTCGAAATCCGATGTGAAAATGTCTATTTATGTCTTTAAAATGTGTTCTAAAAAATTTAAAAATCGTAAAGAACTTATTAAATATAATTTAGTCTTCTAGGTAAAAGATATGTGATAATAATATTATTTTAATGAAGGTTTTATTTTTAGGTGGCAATCAAATCGCAATGATTTTCTAATTTGCTTTGAACTAAACGGGGGTGCCGTGTTTAAGATAATACAATTTGGTTTAATTAAAAAAGGAAAAACGCTTTTTGAATTGTAAGTTTTCTAAAAACAGACGAGCAACATTAAAATGCAAATTCTGACATTCATTCGTCCGCAACATTCAAAAACAATATTATTCATAACCTTCTCAACTCCGAATAAAAATATATCTAGACTTTGTGAAAACCAAAAAAGAATTAAACCCAGTAAAACTAACACGGTTATTTTTGTTTATTATTCAATTGTATTTCTTCCGTGTCCAAGTGTGTAAATAATATACAAGCCCGTGTGTGTAAAATATAACCAGGATCCTGGTTATTTTTTGACTTGATAGGCAATTAAAATCCTGAAAAAGCTATTCAAGTAGATATACAATTTCTTCGTACTGTAGTGGTGCCCGTTTGCCTACCGTTCTTGAGTTTCTGGGTTCTATTCCCGACATGGTCGACATAAAATGGTGGTTTGAAACATGATTTTATTTCATGCATTCATATACGTATATAATCGTTCATGTTTTGTACACGTTTATTTATGAAAATCGTTTATAAATTTTGGATATGGTATACTTTGATTTTGAATAAAAAAACAGAGGCACAGAGATCCCTGGGCTGGTACCTGAAGCTTAAGACTGATCATCTTTCTTTCATGTAACAAAAATGATCAAGATATACTAAAATTTTTGTTGCACTGATTCACTAATCCATGCACCATTAAGTGCGGAAAAGGAATGATGAATATTTATTGTTTAAAATAAAATAAAGTGAACAAACAGTTTTTGCTACTGCTCGCGTAATTACAATATGGCCATGAGGAAGAATGACAATATCCGACATAAACCCTGAGAGAGGAAAAGTAATTATGCCATAGAATTCAGAATAGTCCAGAAGGAGCGTAGAATCATATTTGAATACATCGGACTATGTCCGAAAATCCTCCCACTTTGCCCAACTTTGCTGCGCGCATTCGTGAAGGCACAGCGTTATGTTGCCAAATGGGAAAAAATATAATCATAAAGCAAATGTAAGGTAAAAAAAAGCAATTTGTTAATTTTTTCAGCTTTTTATTGTGCACCCTTTAAAAACACAGAAACATCGATTGACACAATATCGATCAATATCGAATAAGTAAAGGCTCATTTTATAAGAGTAATTGAATTAATGAACATTGAATTTAAAATATAAAACTAATTTTATTTTACATAAAACTGATATTTTTATATCATGTTAAATACTATTTGATGTTTTAAAGATAATGTCTGTAAAATTTCTTCTACGGCGTTGTTTAATCTGAGATCCAAGCTTCATTAGTTCTCTCATTAGATGAGCAAAGTAGGGAAAAAAAATTACAACCCTAGCAACACTAACGAAACGTCCATTTTGTTTTCTTTGACAATCTAACAGATGAAAAAATAATTCAATTTTTAAGTGATGCATTTGCTACTTACATATACATTTGCTAATTATACGTGAAATGTGATCCTTTCCTGTTTCTTGAATTATCCAGCAGTATTTCTATACTTTAAAATGACATAACACGGCACAGTTGAATTCAAATCGCAAAATGCGTACTGAGCGACGTCTACTAAGAAAATAATGGGTCAAAACGTAAAACTACTCTTTGAAGAGTAGTTTAGTCGCCTTCTGTTTAATGCACGTTTGCGGTTTCTGGACTATTCTTAATTCTATGAATTATGCCTTCTACACAACTAGTGCACTAAATTTGGTGAACGTGCGTTTGCGGTCGCAGGCCCTATGTTATGGAATGAAATTAGAGTGAAGTGACGTTTCGGAAAAAAACTTAAAACCCACTAAATTTAATTACATATCAAATTAAAAAAGGGACAATTAATTAAATTTTTTTATATAATCACTTTGTAAAGCGCCCTTGAGGTATCGTATTTCTAAAAAGGCGCTTAATAACTTATCCATTATAATAACCATTGACAATGTTCCGTTTACGTTTTTTATTACATGAATTATTAGTTTGTTAGTAATATTACGTTGTGATAAAATTGTCAACCTTCTTTGGCGTTATTAAAGTTTAAACAAAATGTTTAATTTTAAAGTCAATTTTGCTTACTTTTGATGTGAAATTCGCGTAAAGATGCAGCGCAGCTCTGGGATTTTTATTTACTTGTAGAACCGCTCGGTCGAATAAGAGCGTGTATAATTACGCGAAAAAACATAATTGTAGCATTTCTAAAATGGCGGAGGATTTACATGACAATACCGCGTCTGATTGCTTACCAGGGAAGCATACCAGCAAGGGGGTGTATTCAAAAGAGAGCATTTTTAAGCATTCGGCTGGAAACCTCCCCTACCCACGGACTTTCTGTTCTCCCGGTGATTGTCAATGAAGAAAATAATGAAAGAATTCGAAACTGAAGAAAACTGAAATGATTCACATTGAATCTAAAATATTTTTGATGTTGAATTCGGTCTACTTTGTCAAAAGTGATTTAAATGAAAATATCTGACAAAAGTCTGCTTTTATTTTACTTTCCCTTTATTGAAAAACGCTTTCAAACAAATATATTCAGGTCGTGATATTAACTTAAATAGGATTCCTTTTTTTTCATAAGGTAAGATGAATTTTTCAAACTCCAACACGTCAAAATTATCGTTGTGTTCATTTAAATTAAATACTTTATAATGAATATAAAAAAAACGGTATCCTTTTACAATAAAATCCACTTCTACGTGAATATTACTTATGAAAATTATTTCATTTATTTACGAACCTATTCAGTCCATTCGACAATCGCAAACATATTTCCTTTTAATACATACAGGTACAACTAAAGAAAATCAAAGCTAGGACAAAAAAATATTCATAATTACTTCCTCAAGACAAGATCTGGTCTTTTATGGTTATTATTTAAATCTATAAAGACTTACACCAAAAAAGTCCAGATCTTGTCTCGAGTTTACAATACGACACAATCGGGACATTGGTGCATGCAGGTCATAGTTTGTGGAGAGCTGATCAAGGAACTGCACATTATTATTTCGCAATCAGCGGATCGGAACATCAAATTTCACTAGTTCCAGTAACGATGGTAGATTGATTGAGCCGTTTAGTAATTAAAACATAAATATGGAGTCAATTATCATGTATTGATTGAATATTAAAAACTCCATTCGATTTACTCTATTCTTTTTTTTCAAAATTGTATATTCAATATGGGATTGCTCAGAACTATTATTTTCACAACTATCAACTTCAGGGTACCTGGAAAAATTACTAGACAGGTGTCATCGTTTTGTAGCAACAATTCATGAACAGTGTATACTTGTAATGCCGTATTAAACAGACTCTATGAGCTCGGCATTAGTGATTCCCACGTATCGGATGGTGGTGGGAAAGACACATTTTTAAATTGTGTATTTGTTGCACAAAAATTCATAATTAGTATAATACTTGGAGTCCCGATACCGACATCTACTGAAATTATATTTCATAAAATGACACCAAAGCAAGTATACGCTAAAACAATACTCGTTCACACATTCAAAAACTATTCTTACTCAAATTTAAGACAAAACCCCAACAATACAACACATACAAATGATACAATATAAATACATAATTTACTGCCTTCGAACAGGGAAGCTATCCCTAGCTAGGCAGTTTAGATGAACCAACAGCAAAAAAAAAAAATATTTATGCTTACTTTTCCTACTTAATTATTTTTTTATACAAATAATTCATTGTACATTCCTGTAATAAATATGTAAAAATAAATTTTAAAAAAATATTTATTTTTTTTAAATACCACTTTCGGACAAAGGGATTTTGGGTATTATGCAAATAAAATCTATAACCTACTTCCACTCTCTATTCAAACAACAAAAACGAGAAAGTGTTCAAAAAGGCTATAAAATAGATAGTGGAGATGGGTAGAAGTGAAATGGATTTTCTCATTCGCCCAAACCAGCATTAAATCAACTGCTCCACAAATGTATAGTTTACGTTATGTTTTTGTTCTTTTATTGTGCGTTTTATGGTAAAAAAATAATATTAGTGTTCATAAATTAAATATAAACTTAAATACGTAGTGTTTAAAAGTGTCTCAACATTTTGTTTATTATCTCTGTGTATTTAGTGTTTTTTGTTCATTCTATAAATATTTTTCTTAAGTTTATTGTTAAGTGTCCTCGGCACGGGTAACCCCAGTGAGGTGACATTATTTTTATTATTGATATTTGTTTATATTAGAAAAAAAAAAATATTTAAATGAAATGTAAGATATTTTTCTTATATAACAAACCTTTTAGACATTTTATTATATATACTTATTTGAATTTATATTAGTTGTTGAAATTAAATGTAGAAAAAAAAGTATTAGATTAATATTGCATTTAATATACGAGTAGCTTTGATTTTTGCCTCCTCTTTCACAGTAATAGCTGCTCGATTGTGGAATAATCTCTTCACTAATCTCAGAGACGTCCCTTATTTATTTACATTTAAATCAAGATTGAAATGTTACCATCTATGTATTTGAGTTTCCCAAACTGAACGGTTTGGGTAGGTAGTAAGAAAGTGCCTTAAGGCAATATGCCCGCCCTTTTATGTATAAAATGTGTGTGTATAAAGTGTTGAATTTATAAAAATAATTTAAAGCATCTTCTCCGTACACTGTCCAGCTTTGGCAGATATATTACTTTAAAGGAACGCGAACAAAAGTACGTACCGAAAATGCTTTATTTTGTCTACTTGACTTTCCATTTGAAGACTAGTAATCAAATAAAATAATACGTGTTATGTAAAAGTAAATACAATATAATACGTAGAGTCGAAATTTTTCGACGGACGTTGTCCAGGGCCCCGATTACAATGGGAAGTAAACATTTATCTTCAATTTTATCTACAAATTAAAATTAAGTTTTCTGTATGAAAAGCAGAATATGCATACATTTTTTTAATGTTTCAGATGGGATTTAATTCGCTGCAGCATACACAAATCTGTCACTGCTTATCCTGTCCACAAGGTTCCTCCAGTGTTTTTATCTTAATCTGCTCCATTGCATAATATCCTCTTTAAAAAAAAATGTTCAGTACCTTGTTTTAGACGTTTTAGAAAATTATAATTAAGTAAACCTCCATATTTTTTTTAAATTATGAAAAGCATTTAATACGAAAATGACTTAATTGTAGGTTTATTCATTATTAAAGTTAATTCTTCTTGAATGTTTCAGTTGTTTGTTTAAATATTCTTAGACAATTCATTCTTAAAACGATAGTTTACGGTTTATCAATTTTTCTCAATATAAATCAACACATAAAAGAGGTTTTCAAATATTGGTATTTAACATAAGTAAAATAGAGAATGATACACATTGTAAAGTGGCCACTCAAACCAGCAAAGCCCTGTTAATGCCACGAGAGAAAGTTTGCTTTATTTGTTAAAAAAATATATCAAGAACTAACGTATTACGCAGAGATGGAGAACATTTAATGTCAAGGGATTTGAAGAGCTTATGAACTGTTATTGACTTATTTAAGTGGCTACTTTACACAAGGTATGACATTCACTATTCTGCTTTTATTAAAAAATCCACTTTCTTCGACTCTTCCATCTGTGAACTAAAAAATCTGAAACCCTAACTGGTGTAAGCGGGATACATCTGCTTGAATTGCTTTATCGACCTAAGTTTAAAACTTATTAGAACAGGAAAGGAAAACATTTTTGATAATGGAAAATGGAAGATATTAATTGATAACGCTTACGATTTGTAGTTGGCTGGTATAGTTGTAGATTTAAAAGAGAAATTTCATGTTTCACTGTTTGATTTTTATATCACTAAGCAGTTCAATCTTGTATAACGTTTATCGTATTTCCGTAGTATATAAATGTTGTTTGGAAGTGGTTTGCTTTACAATGGCACAAATTGCTTGAAACGCAAGCGATGCAATTTATGAACAAGTCCCGGTATCGAAGGGATTGTGAAGTGTAATGGAACATCTACTTATCTCTTCTCCTACCCTCTCTTCTGTAGGGATGATTGCATTCTGTTTGCATTTTATATCATATCAACCGCAGAAATATTACGAGTACCGTGAAGTGATTCGAATAATCAACAAACAATGAAATCGCTGTCTGGAAAAATCGTCAACATCGTGATCCTCTTATCCGGATCTGAGAGAGCAAAGGCAATTATTGCATTGGTGCAGCAAACACAAAGTATCTCGGTTAAATTTTTACATGAAGATAGGGCGATCATGTTAACGTTTCAAGTGCCCGACCTGTCTATAATATTAATGTTTCAAACTACCTTTTGAACAATATTTAATTTCGTTATTAAGGAATTATATTATAGTTTTTTACAGAAAAGTTATAAGAAATGTATAGTGCAATAAGCAATCATGTTGACTGTACAGAACTACTAAGTTTAATAACAATACATGTGCCAGCCAGGATTTGTAGACGGTACTACCGGTTTTATGTACCGATAAGTGAAACATCGTATGCTAAAAATGCTTTTTAAAGATATAGATTATACAAACATCTCTCTGTCAGATTTAAAATTTACACTAAAAATGCATTATGTTACATAGTAGACATTATAATAATAAATATGTACATCTCCCTTCCCCTCCTTATCCTCTCTTCAAGCATTCTTGTCCTAATCCCGCCCAGTTTATAATAAATTACTTTTCTTAAAAAAATATTTAAAAAAAATATTGAAAAATATTTATGAGTACATGAAAATAACATTTTTATATGTATAAACTTATATGTATTTATTTAATATGTAATATATGTATTTTATTTACTAACTTTGTATACTTTGTGGAAATCAATTATTAGTTCTGAGTTTATACACTATATCTGTTTGTTTACTATAAATATGTATGTAGAACTGTTGATTTCCCAAATGAAATAAAATAAAAATAAATAAATAATGCTTATTAAATGATTCCACAGATAAAAATTAAGCATGTTAAAAATGTGTATAAAATAAATGTGTTTGTGTGTTTGCATTAAGTGAATTATACACGGAGGGGAAGGTATTGGAAAATAATTAATAAGAAATTGGATTTAAGATTTATGCATGGCCGTAAAAGTTCATAAATTTCCAAAAAAAATTACCGAATTTTTTTTTTAAATTTACTTATAAAATCACGTCATCAATAGTTTTAATGAATATTTGGAAGATGCGACGGAGTAAATTTAAATTCTTTTAAAAGCTCAGCACTACACACCATTTGTTAATTTCACTAAATGTTATTAAATATTTGTACACAAACACTTACCGACTTTTCAATTTCTACCGGTTTCGAGACGTAACCGTCTCTTCGTCCAGACACCAATTAAACCAACGTGTTATACCTTTTTAAATCTAAACCAAACTTGAGCCCTAACTTACTTTTAAACCCAAACTTTTTTACTGTTAAACCCAAACTCAAAGTATATTTTATTTATAATTGCATATTTTATTTGATTTTGGTCAGACTGTTTCAGCTGTCAGAAATTGCTAGCGACAATTAGTCTGCCATTTAACCGAGTGTACCTTTGTTTTGTAATTTTGTATTTATTATATTTTACACTTTTTAGTTTCATTGCTGCAAAGCAGCGTAAATTTAATAATTAAAAAATTCATATGAGAGTTTTTTACCCACTAAGTCTAAAGACTTTTCCATTGGACACATTTTGTTTTCTTTTTTAGGACAGGTTTATATTACATTTATTTTATTTATATTTACAAATTTATTTATAAACAGGCACTATAAAGTATCTAGAAGATATTTCTTCAGTTCTTTTTTTTCATTTGAAGATCTTTCATGTTGTTGATGGTTAGTGGTAGATCATTGAACGACCTTGGAACAACATTTAATGTTTCCTCTCCGAAGTAATTTGTAATTCGGGGAACAAACAGGGAGCCCTTAGTTTTTAATCTAGTGTTGCGAGTGTGAGAAACTCTTTTTTTTATATTCCGGACCAACAAAGTTATCTTCAATCAATTTGTAGCCACAAAGTTGTTTTACCGGCAGGGCATTACAGAATTTAAAATATACACCTTCCACAATCCCCCTCAACAGTCTCACCTGAATATCATAAATTTTACCCAGATGAGACTGATTTCAATAGTATATTAAGGTTTTTAATATTTTGTAAAATGATTAATCAAAATTTTGAAAGAGTTAACACTGTAATCTATTTCAATGACATATTATCTTATTTGAATTAAAAGATAGACTTCATACAACTATACACAGAGAGAGTACTCTAAATTCACAAAATGTTCGTATAATTCATAATACCTACTCGACGCACGTTAATCATCTGCCAAGAATCGAACCGGGACCTCAAAAATGGTAGGTGGTAGTGTCCTAACCAAAGGACTGGTCAGTATCGAAACCGGTAGTCATAGAAAAATAGATATAACTATTTATTTTACTAGTTTTTAAGCATATATTTAATTTTCAGTAATTTTCAACCCTCCGGTTACCAGTGACCATTTACCAATCAGCGTTCCACGCGAGTAAAACAAATATGGCGTCGCGCCGTTCCACGCCAGTTTAGAACTTTATAATTGGGCAATCGTCGATTGTTTCACTGAAAATCCACTCATTAAATTTAATTCGCGTTCAGAACATGATTATTCTGCACTTTTGCGGGAATGTGTATTTGGAACGCAGAGTTATTTGATATTTTAACCACATAACTATCATTTATTAAAAAACCGATTCACTTAAAATATTATTCAATGCTTTTTGAGAATATGCAACGTATTTCTGAATGATTATCTTAATTAGAAAATCAATTGCAAATTTGATCATCAAATACAATTTTAATGTTTTCTTTTGTGTTTTGTGAACGTGAATTAATCAAAGATTTTTTGTAAATACACGTAAGTTTGTAAATACACATATTCACAAAAAATGTATAATAGGAATTGAGGTGCATGAGAATGTGATTTTTGTGAACTGTTATTGGGATATTTTCTAAGGCCTTATTTTGTTGGTCCAAGATAAAGCGAAACAAGCCGTCCATTAATACGAACACTGTCTGAGGATTGACGATCCAAAGGTTCCTATTAAATTTCTAAATTACTTTGTTGAAATTAAAGAGTACACGTAACAGCTAGTAATAAGTTTATTGACATATTAGTATATTAGCGCAAATTGCGTTATAACAGCATTTACTACGCAGAATTTATGGAAAATTAAAACCGAACAAATTTGATGAAATGATTAATTTTTATGTTTTATAAAGTTAAAAATGAAAATAAAACTATTACTACGAATGTTGAATTCACACGTTAAATAAAAATCATTAACACTCTTAGCTCGGAAAGGAAATGTTTATCAGGAATGCCCCAGGGTTCAATTTTGGGTTCTTAGTTGTGTATAATATTTGTAAGAATGATTTGTATATTATGTAAAGATACACCTAGATTCAAATTTGCTGACGACATCGGACTTGTAATTGCCGGAAAAATTCTTTGTGAATCCTTAGATTTTTTAAATGTGATTTTAATAAAATGCTTATGTGGGCACATGACTTTGGTCTAGTGATAAACGCCAAAAAAACTAAATGTGTATACGTAAAATGTCCACATGCAAAAAAACATATCCTTTCAAATATAATAGCCCACTGCACTAATTGTTTGCACGACGAAATTTCCTATCCTTGTAATTGTAAGCTTTTATAACTTTTGAATGGGAATTTAGGTATTTAGGTGTTTTTGTTAATCATAATTTCAAATGAGATTTTTATTTATCTTTAATTTTATTTATGTTTACTTTTACAATGAAATATTACTAATAAATAAAATAAGTACAATAGTTATATTTCAAGTTTAGGACGCCATCAGCGATGCTTTGAAACATAACTTCGAAGCGTTTATAGAGAGCCTGAATGGACAAAATTATTTGCGACTCTCCATATATCCAGCTGCCTGTATCAGGATCACATGGGTATGCGAGGATTTGCCAACGAATATTGCAGCATTTGGAGAGAACCGATCGCTAATTTTCCCGCAAGCCAACGCCGACGCATTTGCGGCTTCCGCAAATTATGTCTTGTTCGTCACAAGTAATTGCTGATGGAATCAGGAAACTTTGCACCGAGTTGCTGTTACGTGGATTAAAGTCGCAGCGCATTTAGTGCTCTTGGAAGTTCGATTCTGTCTTGTTACCGCTTTTATTCAGCGACTTGTCTTGTTAACTCCGCCACTAGATCCGAAGATGAAGCCTTAAAGCCGAAATTGGATTCAATCATTAGCATAAAAGAGTTGAGACTTGAGAGAATAATTCAGCTTTCGAAATTAAAGTTCGCTAAAAATGAGAAATTAATTTATTCAAAGCGATTCCGTTTTCAAGAACGTTGGAGAAGAATATTGATTATTTCATTTACATAAATTTTTATCTCGTATTTTTAGTCTGCAAAAACTATAAAATTAACCTGTTTTTATTTCAAACATAACTTTTAAAAACCATTTATTTTTATTTAAATAATAATAACATCACTTGATTCGATCGGTTTGAAGTTTCACAAGCTTTATCAAGGTTTTATTTACTTATGAATATTTTACTATTTTAATTTTTAAATTTTGAAAAAATAAATTTTGTAGCTTCGAAATTAATTGGTTGCTAAATAAATACGTATAAAGTATTTTTATTTTTATTATTAAATGAATGTCCGCTTTGTGGTGTTATGGTCAATGCGTTCGCCTACCATGCAAGAGGTCTCGTGTTCGATTCCCGACATGAAATATTGATTTCAACAGGCGTTTTGGTACTAGAATTCAGTGCCCTATGCATCATAATATGCCGAAAGGGAATGGTATAATAAATAACTGCAAGTCAAGTGCTTCGAATATAAATTTTACAATATTTTTGACTGATGTTAAATTTAACTGAATGTATAAAAATATAAATAAAGTTTTTCGTGAACCATTATTCCTCTTTAAAAAATACAAATTTAGTTTCGCACAATGGCATGGTGGTGAAAATAAACTAAAACTTTTTATTTTGTAAATTCCTTCAATTAAGCCGTCAATCAATTGTCTCGTGTGTCCGGTAAATAATTTTGTTTGCCGGAACATTTACGAGTGAAATTCCCAAATACCTTCGTGTCGGTGGACATACTGAGCAAATATTTTCGAGGTTATTACAACCCTTTCCGGTTTGCAAATTACAGAATCAACAAAAAATACTCAAATACCTACCCAAAGAGTGGGCGCTTTTGCTAATGGCCGTGGAAATTGAACCTTCAGTACCCTTCGCCACTTTTTGTGTCGCGTGCCAAACTTCCTGTAACATAAAATGGCTGGTTGCGAAATGGCCGCCAAAGTATTAAAATAGGCTATTAAATTGGCGGAAACTGCAGAAAAACTTCGATGTTTGGTATTATTATGCACATTTCTGATTAGCAGGGGTGCAAAACTGGTGAGAAGGTATCGCGGTTTGTGTTACTAGTAGTGATTAACATGCGCGAGTAACGGCTTAATGGTCTGGAATGTGCATGATCTCCTGGTATCTAGTTTGTGAAAGCACGACTACTCGGAACTCGTTTGGTTAAATTATTTAAAAAATATTTGTTTTTTGTACATTATTTCCGTGTAGCATTATTTTCTCGTTAAACGCCCAAAGGGTAAGGTTAAGTAGGCTTTCCCTGTGAAGTTCGACGTAATAGCGAAGTACAAATTTATATTTATTGTTTCTCAATACTAACAGAACAAGAAATATTCCCGAACCAAGAGAGTGAAACAAATTATTGTTTGTACTAGCGAAGCCGGCGAGTTTTAAACATTGTTATAAAAGCGGAAACGCGGTCATTTTAATTGAATTTCTCTCTGATGATTTCATGTAATTACTGATAATAAATTACAAGGGATAATGCAATTAAGGGGACATTAATTTTCAACAAATAACCAACTCGTTTTTTAATCATTATCATTATGCCTCTCGGATATTTAATTTCATTAGTATTCGTAACAATGTTCAATTTCATATTAATTTTAATGCACCTTAATCTAAAACAAATTCAAATTTAGTGACAAAAAAATTTAGGAGGATTATTTTAGTAAAGTACGGCTTTATTCTTACAACAGAGAAAACATCAGGTTAAAAAGGTTCATAATAATAATTGTAAGTACAGTCGCTAACTATTACATTAGGTATAACCTGTTCTGTGAAAGCTAGCAATTATTTCCCAGCTATTTTTTTTCAAGCATTATTTTGATTATTTTGTTACAAAAGTACAGAAATTAACAAAGAAATACACATAAAATAAAAATTGTTATCAGGAAAAAGGTACATCCATCAGCCATTGCGACATGTTTTTTTTAAAGCAATAAGTATCGATACTTTGTATTATACATATCGAGGCTCTACTGACAAAATATATTAAGTCACTACAACAAATTCCGAGATAATCCTATTTGAAGCTTTTTTATTCTTTCTCCCACAATTTCATTTATTTTTGTTTAAAAATAAAAACGTTATCTTATATAATATTAAGTCATTTTTTTATAAATTTCATAAAAATGATGTGCGTGAAATAGACCCAGAATCCTAGACCAGTGTTTGTGACTAGATGACTACTCTCAGATAAAAATCTTAAATAAGGAAATGAAGCGGGTATAAGTCGGCTTCATGGTGTAGTGCTGACGTGTTTGCCAATCATGCTTTATGTACCGGGTTCAATTTCTGGGAAAGTCAATGTGAAATGTTTGTTCACAAAGTGGTTTTAGACTGTAATATTTGTGTGTCCCTGGACTGGCACCTGAAACGTAGGACTGATTATGCATATATGTGGTATAAAGAGTGCTTAAAAATAAAAAAAACGAGTCTGATAAACTAATATACTCGTACAATACACATTATTAATAACTTGAAATATATACATATTTTAAAGAAATTCTACAATAACAAAATACATTAATCAATCAAATTAAAACTATTCCAACCCAATTTCAGTTAAAGAAGCCAGGAAAACATGTTAAGATAGACGGTATACATACTTTCCGTCTACCTCCACGGGGAAATAGCATGATGGTCGCAGAAGTAGTTCATGAAGAAATCTACAGACTTACACAGTTTATCATATTTTAAAATCTACTCGATTGGCCAATTACAGATTTTTCTTTTTTGCATTTTGACAGCAAATAAAACCTTTTTGTTTTCTTAGTTGTGCCGATGTTGGTGTAGGGGTTTGAGTAAGGATATATATATTGGTGAGGATATGCTTTAATAATTATAATATTTGTTTGATTTATATAGCGCCATTTTTGTGAAAAATCACCTGAAGGGCGCTTTACAATTGTATACCTAAACATACATTCTAACTAGACTAAAGTGACATATTTTATTTTCAGATTTAAAATTGAGGGAATGATAATCTAAAAAAGTGAGATTATAGCTGAGATCTGAACTGACTGAGATTGTCGATGATTTGTAAGTTTGAATGCAATTGATTCCAGGCAGAAGGGCTGGAAACGGCGAAAGCACAATCACCAAATCTAGTGTTTGGGGAGCGCCGGATTTCGAGAAGTTTACCTCTTTCTGAATCATATACTGACCTAAGAGTAGATTTTCTTTGACATTTATTTTCCCTAATACAACGGTCCGATAAGTATCTTGGAGCCATTTCATAAAGGGATTTGAATACTGTCCAGCAAGCTTGTATTTTATTTTCCCTGGGTTTTTAAACCAATGCAAATCTCGAAGATGTGAGATGTGAGAATATTTTTTTACTCCCGTAATAAGCCTTACTGCTACATTGAAAACAGATTGAAGTTTATGAGTTTAATATTTTGGGGGATTTGCGTATATTTGATTACATGACATAAGCATTTACAAGAACTTTCGTTGAGTCTATGGGAATATTTCTCTTATGCTATGGGCGAAGAATGTGTGAAGAGAGGTCTCGGTCTTATTGTACAGAAAATACCCTTTTTCAATTGAACCTTGGACCCCGTGAGATTTTGAGCGAGCTATTACACTACAGGGTAGATTATACACCACTACAGTATAACTCTGTTGAGTTGAGTAAACCGTTGACTTTAATACTCTTGTGTATTTTTTAAAAGCTGACAATTTTTTTATTTCAGTAATTATTAGCACACACATTTACGCCATTTCTGATTTTCTGCATTTTTTTTATTATTAATATTATGTCTTCGGTTAATTTTTTTTTGGTGTGTGCATGGGTGCCCTACACCTTATACGAGGGTAGGCTAAAAACTACTGCACACATGCTTGTAGAACGACCTGAAGAAGTGCGTTAACTTGCATGCGGAAGTAACATTCCCTCTCTACACGCATGCGCAGCTTTGAAGGCGTTGCGTTTATCTAGTGTATTTTGAGAAGCGAATGTTTGGAGACATGTTTTAGTGCTATGTCAACACGAGTTAAGCAGCGTGCTGTTATCGAAGTTTTAACTGCTAGAAAAGTGACTCCTACTGAAATTCACTACAAGCATGTGTTAACTACTTTTTAGCTTACCCTTGTACAAAAAAATTGACAATATATTTTGTACATATATTTTAAAAACTAGAGTTTAAGTTGTAGAAACATCCAAATTAAACAAGTTTAATTAATCATTATTTTCCGTTAGTTTTTCACAACTTCGTCAAAGAAAATGTTTAGGCCTGAATTCGAAAGTATCTGGTTCTCTGAAGTACGTTTTAAATTTCCAGTTAATTACGCTTCGCTGTAACTAAAGGGAAACTCTATCCCTTGGAGGAGTTTCTCTACTTCGTGCAAAGGAACAAACAAGTCTCTAGTCAAAGGACAAGTGTCATGAACACTTGGTCAAGAGAAACAGGTTTTTATTTTGCAGCTAAATGGCTTTTAAAGTCGAAAAAAATGAAGCCGCAAAAACTTGGCATTTGAGTTTTGAAAATTTAAAAATCATTGTATTTTTTCAAATTTTGGTACACAAACATTGAAAAAAAATACATTATCTGATGCAAAATGTTAATAGGTATGCGCGTAATACTATTTTTTTTATGTAAATACTTATATTTAAATACAAGTTATAAATTTAAAATACTTGTTACGCTTTTACTTATTTATTTGACCAATTAGCGCTTTCACCCTGTAATGAACATCTTCAGATTATCTTCAGAGGAGTATTTTGTTGTATAAATACTATAAATAACTTTGCTAAAAAATTAAGAGGTTAAAAAGAAGATTAAGAAACAGAAAAAGTAAATAAACCGTTACTGTAAATTTAAACGAACGAACGTTATTGTAACAGAGAGGGAAAACTGGATATTTTAACAAAGGCAGAATGGTAAATGTTACATAAGGTATAAAGTGGCCACTTAAACCGGTCAATGGCAGGTCTTACTATGGATAGGTCATGACAAAATCCGACCACTGGTATTTTTTTTATTATTTTGTTATTCTGTGAAATAAAATAGAAATGAGTAATTGTAGTAACATTAGAATAAACTAGTACAATCTCTAGCCAACGTATTACCAGATAAATAATACAGACGCTTTATTAAATATAAATTAGGTTTTTAGTTCAATCCTCAAACAATCTATGCTAAATTACTCAATGTTTCGGAATCGAAGTTAAAATTAACCCCTTTTTTTTACAAAACACAAAAGAATCAGAAAGAACAAGAAGAAGAAGAAGAAGAATGGACTTGCTTAATTGAGTTTTAAAAACATTGATGCGATTTTGATCAGATTTTTCGATAAATAAATTCCAAACAAAACTTTGCGTGCTCTTCCAATCTGCATTTTCATTAATTACATTTGAGTTTAATAAAAAAGATTATGTGATTATACGTTTATTTTGAGATAAATTAATCAAAAAGCTACCTTGACATCTCTTCATGCGCATGCAGATAATTTTTATTTGAATTTTCATTTATTTCAATGTTTAATTTATTTATTTATTTATTATATATATGGCCTACGCCAATTATAACAGTTACATGAAGAAACATAAATGCAAGAAACTGAACAAAAAGAACATAAAACTATGTTGCAATGACAAACAAGGGCAAAAGAACAATGGTACACAATTTATCCATAAAAACGAAATACATGAGACTTTGAGCCAAACCATGCCAATCCAACTTCATCCCACACTGTTTTGTTTGATCTACGAAAAGCCGGAAGATCTATCTCAAAGTCTTGTGATGAATTGACTAATCTACACATTCTGAACATTGGGGCATAAAAACCAAAGTTCCTCTTAGAAGATTCAATAAATAGCAGATTTTAACTTCCGGTGACATGGTTGGGAACATGAAAAGAAATTGATTGCAACAGAAATGGAACATCACTTATAGCATTAAGTATTTTGAAAATGTAAATAAGGTCTATCTCAGTTCTACGTTAATAATCATACATTCGACGTACGCTCTCTAGTTGAAGCATATGGAGTCTATAAAAAGCTTCTCTGTCTCGTGATTCAAATAAGAATTTTTTTTTGTAAATAACTTACCAAGTTTTCTAAAAATAATATCTTTTTAATCAATATTAGAATAAACTTTCAATAAAGCGCATTTTACTATGCTTCATTGTAATGGTAACCTTATACTAAGTAATGTCATACCATTGTCCTTACTCCCTCCATTTTTTCAACTACTCCAACAAAATCAAATAATATAAAAAAACGTCAGCATCGGCTACTAACGGCATGTGCCTGTCAACACGTCGGTATTATTCTATGTAACTACTACAGTGACTTCTCAACAAATCATGGCCACACGAAATTTTACCCAATTTCTCAATTCTTGTAGGAATTTCTCAAATATAACAATTTTTGTCTTGTAAACAAAGTCAACTTTTAGAGTTTCCACTTTTGGCAGAAATAACTGCCTCAATTTTTTTTTGGCACTTAAATCGTACTGTTATGAAATAATTTTATTTCTTTCTAAATTTCGTGTTTTTTTTAAGACGGTCTATCTTTTTTTTTAAGGAAACATTTGCGTTCTTATTATTAACCCATATTATTTATTTTCGGGGTCATTTTCAACGAGTTGTAAATGACTCACTATAAGAAAATGGAAGTCGAGCGAGGGTAGAGTGGGGTTCGAACCTCGAACCTCTGATCGGAGAGTCCGCAACATTAGCCACGGGACGACAACCCGATTCAATTAATTGTGAATTAGAAGACGACTTTTTAACTCACTTCATACGTTTTCTACCTGATCAAGATCTGTAGAAATGTCAAGTGGTTATATAATTATTCATTAACATTTAATTTCGTATTTGACCGCAAAGTTAATTTGAGTTTGATGGCAAAATGTCTTGGTAGTAGTTCATTGTAATTTATTATTGAAATAAAAGACGAGTTATATTTAAATTAACAAAGTTGGGATAGCCGGTGACTGGTTATTCCAAATTTTATTTATTTATTACACAATACACTTTTTTATTATTGCACAATATTTTTTTTTAAGCCCCAACTTTTCAAAAAAGTCGGGACTCTTCTATACTAAAATCATTAAATATGTGGGGTTCATAGCCCATGGTTGATGACACACACACGTGTCAAATCATTTCGTCTGAAACGTTGAGCGACGGCTGATAAAACAAGTCATCATATGTACTAAAATCAATAAATTTATAAATATTATGACTCATCAATGTAATTTTGCAATACCCACTATACACCTTCACCATAGTTGTTGCACAAAAATATAAAAGAACAGACAGCTGTGGGCAGGCGACAAGAAATGCCAAGATAAAATGTAGTGCGTTCTTCCGATGCACGGCGTTTAATATTTCGTCCGAGTTGACGTTGCATCGGACTACGCGTTGCGGGCCAAAGCGGAGTTCAGTCCTGTTAACTTCACGGCTGTTGGTGTTGCTTGCTACACCTTCAATATTAATAACAAATAATAATTGCTAACAGATCAATAGCGGTGGGCATCTACTGGTCAATTTGTTGCCTTATAAGAGAAAATTCAGTTGAGGCTCTCGGGAGATATCCGTAGCATATAGGTTATATTACCACAATTTGATATAAATCACCATAAGTAGCTGTTCATTATCTCATTCAATAAAATAAAATAAAATAAATTAATTGATGTCCAAAATAATGATTTTTTGTAATAAAAATACTTGAAAAGTTTTAATAATAAATTTTATTTTTAATCTAAAATATTTGCTTCGTTCTTAAGATTGGTACTTTATTAGTCTAAAAACAAACAGAATCTCGTCCCCAAATAACTTCGTTACTTAAGTCTTCAAATCCCATATAATCTCAAATCCCATTTATAGAGATCAAGGAATCATATTGATTAAGAGATGACCTCTTCTGAAGTTATTCGCTCCTGATAATCTTAGTCGCCACAGTCGCAGTCTGGACCGTTATGGTTCTAACTCAAAAGATTAACGACACCCTGTTTCTACTATACATAGGACCCTACCTAGTAGTAACTATACTTTGGTGATAGTATTGATTAAATCGGCATTCTCTTCGTAACACTTCATGATTAATTATTATAAAATTTTATACAGTAACTAAGACACCACTGGTTACAGATAAAGGAAATTTAATGCTGATAACTTGAATATAAAACAGATTTTTTGGTTCAATAATAATAATATTACTTGATCTATTCAATTTTGAGGGTACATTTAAAACTTCTTTGCAACAAAATTTCTGAGAATTTACAATAATCGGTTTTAGCCCTCTCGAGCACAAATTATGAAATGTGTAAAATAAAATGGTTTAATTATACTTTACACTTTTTTGTTTATAAATTTGTATAAACCACTTATTTTTTTTAATTACACTTCGACCGGTTTCGAGGTTACTACCTCATCGTCAGGAATTTAACTAACTTATAATTATACGCGTTGCTATTTATATAATAAAATATTGTATGAAAGAGACAGAAAATTGAAAGAAAGAGAGAGAAAGAAGACAGAATTCGCAAATCATCTTATATCCGAGAACCATGAATTTAATCAAGAAACGTGTGTAGAAATTTTGCATGTCAATAAAAATGGTTTTCGTTTAGATAATTTAGAACGATTAGAAATTAGTAAAGCCATTAATCAAAAACTTCAAATAATAAATAATCAATTAAATTTAACTTCGAGTCCTCTTTTAAAACTATTCCCGTTATGATTTATTTTATCTTCTTTCTCTCCTTTTCTTTCAATTTTCTGTCTCTTTCATACAATATTTTATTATATTAATAGCAACGCGTATAATTATAAGTTAGTTAAATTCCTGACGATGAGGTAGTAACCTCGAAACCGGTCGAAGTGTAATTAAAAAAAATAAAAAAAATAAGTGGTTTATACAAATTTATAAACAAATAAGTGTGAAATGTTATACCACAAAGTGAAAAATGTTTTTGATAACAATAATAATTATACATTCTTTACTAAAATCGGTACAGAAAGTATCATTGCATTATTTTGAATTAACCAAAAACAACAACAACAAAAAACCATCACCCCGTTTCCCCGTAGGGGTAGGCAGAGAGGATAGAACGCTACATCACTCTATCTTTGCAAACAGATCTCACTTCCTCTACATTCATACATCTTGTCATGCACGCGCGCCGATTATTCTGAATTTTGACATGTCCATTTTCAAGTATAAGTTAGATTTAGTCATTCCATGTCTTGTCGGTCTTCCTCTTTTTCTGCATCCATAAACATTCGCATCGTCTATCTTTTTAGCCGTTCTTTCGCTGTCCATTCGCTCTACATGTCCAAACTGGCGCAGAGCTCCTTTCTTGATTTTGTCGATAATGCTTGTCTCAGCCTTACATAATGTACGGATTTCATTTCATATTTCAAAATATTTCGATCCGTGTGAATAAAACATTTAAGAGAAGGGAATATAAAAGTCTGGTCATATGTTGCTCAGTATGTTAAGTGACCACTTAATCCATCAAATGACCGGTCAGAAGCCCTGTAGATGCCTAGACTTCTGTATTCCCTTCTTTAAAATGTCCTTCGTCTCTGTTGTAGTGTGTTGATATTATCGACTCTCTAGGGGGTTGAATCTAGTTTTTGTCCTCAAATATTTGGACAATTTTGAAATATTGATGATAAATCCTGGTTGAGCCGATAATTTGTTTCGATGTATTTTAGCCAGAAGAATCGTATGTAAGTAGATATTGGCTAATTTTGGTTTTATGAGGTTGCCACGCCGGACGGAACATTTTGTTGGTTGGCAACACTGCTTGTCCCCCGCTCTCTCTTCGCTTTTTCAACGAGTTATGTTCGCACGCTTTTCGAATTGTTGAAAAGCATGTTTCGCTATTTCTCTCGCACAACGCCGGAAACATTTCATCATCCATCGCCATTCATCATCATCCGCCGCGCCGCCTTCATACTCCAGACAATTGTGTGCACGCAGTTTTCCTGACCACCAGTTTCCCTGATAGCGTGAGATGATCGGCGACAAGGAAGAAGACTGAACACCAGGTTAGTCAGTGTTATTACATATTGATTTTCTCTGGTTTGAGTATATCTTAATAGATTGTTGGCTTCATAATCCACTATCTTGCATTGTCAGTTTTGGCGAAATTAATTTAATTGTCCGCTATCACAAATTTATATAAATCGCAAAAGGTGAATTCTATTCATGAAATCCAATCCACCTGGTCCGAGAAGAAGTATTAAAAATGAAAAATATTTTCAGGCGTTGCTTAGTATTTAGGTGAAACAATTCAGTTGGATGAATCTCACCTGCATCAGTAGAGTAAAGGATACGGCTCTTTAACTTCCCTCTCCTCCACTCTATTTCCTCATCCCTTAACCTTCTTACGAGCTCTTTTTTTTCTCATGTCTTTTATAATATATTATTTTTCTCTTTACTGCGTAACATATTCTCTCATTATATTTATGAAAAACGTTAACTGGATTATGTACTATTTCTTATATGTTTTATTCTTATATAACAACGGTTGTTTTTCTTTAATAAATAAAAATTAAAAATTAAAAAAAAAAAAAGATCAATAGACGGAAAAATTTAAGAAATAAGGATTTTCAAATACAAAATCGTTACTTTCACTAGCCAATGACTGGTCATAAGCCCTGTAGATGCCTTGACTTCTATATTCCCTCCTAGATTTTTTTTAAATCTCTGTTGTAGTGTGTTACAATTTTTCTTTACGACTTTAAAATTATTAAGTATTTGAAAATTGAATACAAAATGTTTTTTAGCCTATTCAATTAAAGCAATGCTTTGAATATAAATAAACAGAATAAAGCAATTAGTGAGAGCCTTTAAACCTCAAAACACGGGGCAATGATTAGTATTTCTATGACCCCGGAAATGTCAAAGTTTTGATGTAATACGACAAGATGTTGTAATTTCGCTACACCAAGTTTATTCACTCGGTCAACAAACTTATTCTCGATTCACGCATCTAGAACTTCCCTTATCATCGCTTAATTACTAACCTTTCTCGCAATCCCTAAAGCCATTTGGTATAACGTTCAAACCTCTTGGGACAACTTTATGGCTTCGAGAATTATTCCATTTGAAAATCACTTAACAGCTAGCGCCATTCTACACAGATTTCTAAGACCAACTTGACACTGGATTCGAAGACATTTAGAGATTTAGCGCTACGCGTTATGTTGAATTGGGATTTATATATATTACACTAACTTATACATGCAGGTCTAAGACATAATGGCTTTATTTGATGCGAGCATTTCTAGATCTTCCTGCAAACTTTGACGACGCTGGGTATGCATTTAGCTATTTATTTTATTTTTTATTATTTACTTTATTTTGTTCTATGATTAACATAGTCTAATATATATTTACATCTATACTTATTCTAGCATTATTTATCACTATTAAACACTTAATATCCTAGTTTATAATATTCACTGTTTCATATGTACATTTCCATTAATTATATTCACTATTTACACCATATATTACCTAATATTTTTCACATATATACTTTTTATATTTAATTTTAAATATATTTACATTTATTTCATTTTTCATGCTTTCTGGCATTTCCTCAAATAATTGTATTACCTTGTACATAAGGCAGTTCTGGGATATTGCTTTTGATTTCTTTTCCAGTCTTATATTTTTAGATCCTCTTATTGCATAGTTATGAAAGAACTCATTATTTTTTAATTTATTTTGAAAATATTTCGGAACTATTCCTTTAATAATTTTGTTTATTTCATTAGCAACATTGAGTTTGATTCTTTGATTAATTGTCATGATATCTAGAAGTTGAATCATTTTTTTAACTTTTGTTCGTCTCCCACATCTTAATATTATCCTCATCGCTTTGTTTTGTATTATTTGGAGTCTCTGTAGTCTTTTTTAATTTGTCACATACGCTGTAAACAACGGGAATTGGACACATTAACTTTGATAGATTAAATAACAAATTTAATAAATTGTTGGACCTATTTTGTTTACAACCGCTGATGACCTAGAAATAATTGATTTGATATTCGGTTTTTTTTGTATATTATTATATTACGATAAATACTTAGAATAATAAATCGCATAGTTATAATATAGAACAATGTACAAAACAAGTAAGTAATAATATTTATGTATAAAGCATTATCTTTATGGTCAACATTTGCTAACATTTAAACTAATGTTCAAATTATTGTGTGTGTATTGTGTATTGTGTAATGTATTTCAAATTTAAAATTTTATGCCATGTATTAAATCTAAATGTAAATTGAATTTTTAATTTCACTTCAAATGTTTTGACACATTTTTAACACATACTTTAAAAACCGATAAAAATATGTAAAATGGATTTAGAAAAATTGATTGCATTTTCAAAATCAATATGGATATGGTCGAGAAATGTTTTCATACATAATTTTTAAAATAGAATTATTGAAAATATGTCTTTACAAAAAGACGACATGTTTGGCCAAGACAATTGTGACGTCAAGATTCGTGACGATGTTATATTTGAATATAAACGGTCGCAAACAAAGTTCAAAATTTAACCAAAGTGTGACGTATTAGGAGCGTGGCCAATACAATGCACCGTTTTCGCAGAAATTTAAAACAATAAATTGAATAATGAATGAGAGCATGTTTCCTGATAGCAATGAAATAAATTCGCATCGCACATTTTACAAAGTAAACAAAATATAATCATCACAGAAACTTTTCCCCGCGGGTTGATATAAAAAGAATACTTATATCAATGGATCGACTGAGGATAAGGCTCACTGACCCGTTGCAATTTCAGCGGTGGAAACTATTTTCATCAACACTGCATAGCGCCTCTAGTGAGACTTCGATCTCCGCACTGCCTTCATAATCGCGCCTTTCCGACAGATTTTTCAAGGATCAGCCGACGTATAATGTTTCTAAAAAACACGTTGGGATTACACCTTTTCCTATACAAACAGCGGCGAACAGATCGCTTTCAGCGCCATTCTTTTGTATTCCCGTGAAATGGAAAAGCTACTTGATCCGAGATTTATGTGTGATGCTCCTAGGGCCGCCATCTTCCTGACATTTTGCAAAAAAGGAAAAATGCCGCGATTATTTTTATCTCCCCCGTCTACGTTACTTACTCGTGCAAGCAAATAATCGACTTAATCCTTCTGAGATAAGCTAACTTTACGGATGTTAATAATCATGCCTTTAGTCCAGTACTTATCTTCTTATTTAAAAAAATATACGTTTGCAAGAATGACGTAAATGGTTTGCGTCGTGTTTGTTTTTTTATAAAATGACTTTCAATTATTTCTATATTTCAAAAAGTTTATTTTAAAATATAAGATACATAATTATACAAAAGGTTTCCATGAACTTTTTCTTAAGACACGACTTTTAGTTTAAATCGTAACCAAAAATAGTGAACGATGTCTTTAGTTCTCAAAAAGTAATTATTTCAAACGTTCCACTGATGAATCAAATGCAGTGCATTTCAATAATCTCTTATCTTCTTCTTTTTCACATCCATTTCTAAGTGAAGCATGTGGACATCACCAGTTGCCTCCGGGAGACCTTATTGCCAGCCAGCACCTCTCATCCTCCCACGTCAATCCTGTTTCTTTTAAATCCACAAAACAATGTCGAAAGATCGTCATCGACGGCCTTCCAGAACGGCGTGAGCCCGCAGGTTTAAAGAAGAGGCAACATGGGTTTAGGTTCTCCTGGAGCATGTGCAGCACGTGTCCAAGCCAGGTCTACCGCTGCATTCTCGAGACGCTCGTTATACGAGGCAACTGCGTCCGTTTTCAGACTTTAATGTTAGTTATAAAATCGAACCACCTTATACCTAATATTCTTCTCAAGTACTTACTCTCAAAACTCAGAAGTTTGGTGTTTTAAGCTTTGGTGAGGTGTTAAAATTCACACCTATATAGGAGTACTGGCATTATACAAGAGATGAATAATCGGCATTTTGTTTTGACCGAGTATAGACTAGAGTTTCAGACAACACGCAGCACATTAAATGTTGCTCCTGCAATTCGTAGGCGGGTTGCGAGCTCTTTGTGCACGATTCCATCCTTAGTTTTTTTTTTTTTTTTTCTTTTATTCAGGAAACATACAGTACAGTTACAAAGTTTAATATTTTACACAATTGGACTTAATTCTAATGGACCAGTGAAGTTTCCATATTAAAAAGCAATTAAATCTAATGTTAATTATGAAAGTATAAAAAAGAGAAGGAAAAAGAAAACATAAATGAAAGTTGTTTAAAAATTTAAATTTAAGTGAAAAAAATATATATTTTAAGGTTTGTAGTTTGTAGTGAGTATTTACAAATGGAAATAATATTAAAAATGAAGAAAACTTGTAAGAGTAATTAAGAATTAAGAATGGAAATAAAGAATGAAAAACATACTCAGATGTAAAAATAAAATAAAATAGTAATAACATTTTTTTTTAAAAAAGGAAAAACATAAACACATATTTATTTTAAGGGATTCAAAGAAACGATGAGAAGAATCTTTAAGTGAAATATAAGACAGTAAATTTAAATTTAGGTCAATTTAAAAAACATCTTCAAAATTAATGACACATTATAGTAAGAGCAGCAATATATTGATTTTATTAACATATATAATATAAGTAATTAAAAGTAGTTTAAAAGTATAACAAGTATAAAAACATGCCAATGGCAGCAGAGAAAAAAGAAAAAATAAAGAAGGAATAACAAGTATGGCAAGTAATCATTTAAAATTTGAAAAAGCAATATAAGGAGAAGATTTTAAACCAAGAGAAGTCGATAAAATTTCATTAAAGCGATTTTAGAAGTAATACAAAATTTCAAAAGAGAAATTTAATTTATAATAATAATATGAATGTATGTAATTTGAGTGATATAAGAGAAAAAGGGACCAACCGGAGTTTTATTCAAAAGTTTTCAATACACTATTTTTAAATAATTGTAATCCTGTATGATATATATCTATATGGTTAAAAAAGCTGTTAAAAGTGGAACACGATCTGTGTAAAAACGAATTCTGGCAATAGTTCGTATTGACACTAGGTATTCTAAAGGTTGGGTGATTTCGTAGGGCACGTGATGGACAGTTAATTTGAATTTTATTTAGGAGCTGGGACGAATCAGCTAGACTGTTAATAATTTTATAGAGGAATGTGAGGTCCATTAATGTTCTCCTTTTTTCGAGGTTAATCAGTTTGTGAAAACGTCCAGATAAGTCATGATTTGGAAATATAAGAGAGCATCGGAAATTCAAATGTTTTAAAAATTTGTTTTGTACTTTCTCCAGCCTGTCAATATAAGTAATGTATTGTGGATTCCAAACGATAGACGCAAATTCAAGATGGGTTCTTAGTGAACTCCTAAGTATTTAAAGCTGTCAACTATCTGAATCCTCTGCTCATTATTATAAATAGGCTGATCAGGGTCAGAACAAGATTTGTTGCACATAATCTCTGAGTCTTTTTTGGTATTAATATTAAGACCCAGAGAAGTTGAGTTTTCCTGCAGTGTGTCAACAATTTTCTGAAAATCACCAAAAGACTTTTTTTCAAACTGCATCTTATAATATGTTACATGAAGGTAAGGTGACAAGTTTAACTCTTCTGGTGCCAGTCCAGAAATACTGAAATATTGCCGGTTAAAAAGATACATCGATAGTTAAATAACATATATTTTAAACAATGTTTTGAGTATGTCTAAATCTAGCCTGTCTACAAACAGGTCGAATTTTGAATCGGGCTGTGATCCCGTGGCTGGTGTCACAGATTCACGGTTCAAAGGTCCGTGGTTTGAACCCCACTATATCTCAACTTGATTCCCATTTTTAATAGTGAGTTATTTACAACTCGATAAAAATGGTCTTTAAAATTAAATATTTGGGTAAACCATAAGAACGCAAATATTTATTTTTATGAAAAAACACTATAAAAACATTGTTGATTTAACTAACTGGTATAAAAAGGACAAAAATTAAAAAAATGTTTTCAGGCGTTACCTTGTAGGTAAATTGGTTCAACTGGATGAATTCCACTCACGTGAATAAGGTTTCAACTCTTTTACTTCACACAAGTCAACAGATCAGCATCTCCCGCTTGGAGCCCTCAATACGAAAAATACATTAACCGAATTGAATCTATACAATCAAAAATTTTATCGTTTTGCAATTTTAGACGGCTGACTCGGAATACAGGTCCAGATGAATCTATAAACTTACCTAAACTCCAAACTCTCCAAACTCGAAGGAACATGGCTGATGCCATTTTTATGTATAAAACTTTGAATAACATGATAGATTGCCCTAAGATTCTGTCACTTATTAATTTTAGAGTCCCAGTAACGCAGACCAGAAACCAATTTCTTTTTAAAACTTCTAAATGTTCAACTAAATATTTTCAAAATTCATTTGTAAATAGAACCTGCCATATGTGTAATCAGAAATTAAATTGTATTGATATTAATAACATATCTTTAAATTCCTTTAAAAGTGAAATTTCCAAAAATAATTCAAGTTATGATGTTGCGCCTTGAATCCGCAGCCTATATTATGCAGGTTATGTGCAGTTCTGTATGTAGGCACATAATAAATGAACACTGTATGGTCAACTATAGTTGTATTATTTATTGTAATGTGCAACTGTGTGACCAATATTCATTTACATTTCTAGTAATATTATAAGTTTTGTATGATTAGTTATTTTATTTTATGTATAATTTTTATGTGACAACATTTACAATAACAATATTATGTGGAAGCCTCTAATTGGACTTTACGATATGTATTTATGGTATATTTGATTCTTATAAATGTATAAATGTCTGTTGGCTTTCCAATGAAATAAAATAAAATAAAATAGATGGAAGAGTTGTGAAAATGTTAATGTTTATTTATTTATTTAACTTTGTGTACATAATGTGAATTGTGCATTGGTGGGCTTATTGCCATGCTTTTAGTTTAAACGTGTGTAAAGTGGCCACTTAAACCAGCCAATGACAGGACACAAGCCCTGTGAATGCCTAGACTTCCATTGTCCCTTCTCTAAAATGTTTCCCATGTCTGTTGCAACAAATTTATATCTGAATATATATTTTTTTTAATTATTATTTTTTTTGACAACCCTGTACAAACTGTGGATGAATATTCCTGAGCCAAGAAATCAACTCCTGGGAAGGAACAGGGTGGCCCGTCAACATTTGATTAATAGCCTGAGATTTCGCATTCAAAGAATAACAGCACATTCATGGTTTGGGCCATGATTTATTAATCATTAGGATACACCCTGTACCCAGAAGAATCACACGAATACACTGCTGAATTTAACCTGTTTTTGAATTAGACTATAGACAGACATGACAAGCTTTGTGTATTTCAATTTTATTGTCATCAAACAAACCATTATCAAAAACATTTTTTATTGAAGTATTCTCCCCTTTTTTTACAATAAACATGTTTATTGGCGGTCTTATGGTCATAACCAATATCTTCCTAACGATCTAAAAACAAAGTGATGTTAGTCAAGGTTTCTATAGATTTTTTTAGGCTGTTTGAGAGAGGATCGTGCTTTTAAAAAAACGGTTCATTTAAAAATACTTTTTTTAATGTTTTTATCTGGGAATTGCGTTATTTTTTCCTTAGCTTATAGTGTACAAGATTTATGTTTACTTCAAAGTAATATTTACATTTTTTTTTTTACTTCAAAAAACAATGCTATTTAAAATTGTATTCAATGAAAAACTTCATTTAGTTTATATGTTTATGTTATGTAAGGATCGAGTGGAAAGTTTCAGTGGTGGCCTGTTTTAGGAGCTTCTCCATATTTGCTCTGGTGACGAAAAAACCACAGTCAGGAGAAGGCAGACTGTTGTCATTCATCAGTCTTTCTGATTCATTTGAAGGTTTGATTTTTAAACACTTCTAAAAATACTAATTAAAATATTATCGGGTATAGAGTTTGGAAATTATAATAAATAAATTTAAAAAATATGTTTTCGGCATTTTTTGCGAGTTAGTCAAAAGTTGTGTGGCGTTTTATCTTTTCTTTTGATTTGTGGTTACGAATTAAGTGGGTGTGCATTTGTCGATTATTGTCACACTTCAACATCCTTTTAACCCACAACAACTGTTTACTTCCCACCTTCAGTATCCTTTGTTCAACCATCCACCAGTGTTCAGCTCCAGATCGGGGGTCTGTCCTAGTATTGGAGCCACTCGCAATTGACCAGTTGGACCCCCGCAATTCCATTAAGAACGATCCAGGTTAGTGGCTTCAATTCCTGATCTATTTCATTTGTTGGGATTGTGGCTGATTGACATTGCATACCGCATGTCAAATATATTAATTTATTTCTATAATTAATTTAAAATACAGTCCACAATATCGTAGAAGCCCTAGGGCTTTGCCTCCTGCTATTTTTCATTTCGTTTTCATTCGTTTTCCCACAAATACGTGTATTTATTTTTTTACAATGTAGACATATGCAGCGGCGAGTGACATATACAGCGGCGAGCAGTGATTTATTTTTAGGGATTTTTACAAAAAATGTTCATTCATTTGTACTTACATATAAATACATGAGATATAAGTTATTTATTATATAAATAAAACACGAGTGATACTTTAATCCACAAATTTGGAATATCCAGTGACCGGTTTGACATCTTCGAGACTGGTATCATTATTAAAGAGTTAAATGTATTTATACAGAACAGAGGTAAGGATAGATAATTCAAAGTTATATGTAAATAAATTCAATAAAATTATTTTTTTCTTAAGGATCATTATCAACAAATTTTCTTTGGCTTAACTAATAGATTGATATAATGAACTTCCATCAAGAATTTTCACTTACAAACTTAAATGTTTTAGATATAAGTTATATAATTATAATTTATTTGTGGTTTTGTAGAAATCAACTCATAGAACAATAATTGTTAACCCCACAATATACGTAGCTTTATTACATAGTATTTTAATGCAACACTCGCAAAAAGTTTATTAAAATGTTTCACAGTGACATTCAGCAGATATCTTCATTATGACTAAAAAATCAACACTCAACCAAGCATAAGTCGATTCCTTTTCAAACGATAATGCCAAAAACGGCCAGTTCGAACGCCACATGTCCTTTGTGACACATAATATGTCAACGGTACCCTATAAAAGAAAAATAATCCTTTGAAAATAATGTTCGAAACACTAGTTTCCAAATAGAGAATCTTTAAATGATATTTGTAATCTGCAAGCTTTTTTTAGTACTAGGAAACCCGACTGGGTTAAAGACGTAAAATACAATGTGCTTTTTTCAATGAAGAAATAAGCCGAGGTAATCGGCTAGTTTCATCGTTCACTGAAAACAGGCTGGGCGCTGGGCGCACTTCATACATATTTTTTTTGTGGAAAGATATAAATGGTGGTGATGATTTTCAATAAATAACAATTATTATATTTATTTTCCCATAAACTGCAGGTGGTTTCGAAAGAGTAACTCGTTGGAATTACGGGAAATTTCAAAAAAGGAACCCGTTTATTGACAAAAAAACATTACTTTTTTGTACGAGTAACACCAATAGGAAGACACACGTTTTTAAGCTGGTTTCGGGTATGTGGTGAAATGTTCTTTTAGTAGTGTAAAAACACCTTTAAAATAAATACTTCATGTCAACCTTGTCGGGTATTCACCTCGAGACCTTTTGCATGATAGGTAAACACTTGACCACACACCACAAGATCAACGTAGCCATCTAAAGTTATTTAATTTTTTCCTGTCATTTACTGTAAATGCCAAGACTTCAATATTCCCTTATCAATTTTTTTTTCCTTCTCTGTTGCAAAAAAACTAGATATAAATAACTCCCTAGGGAGGAAATCCATCCTATCTGCAATCATTTGGACATACTCAAACACTGTTGTAAAATAGTTGTTCAACCTCGGACCTGTGATCCGTGTCACTATAACGGGACCTCATCAACTTTACTGTAGAGAACTAGAAAAAGATTTTTATTGTTTTTTTTATCAATAGTTTTTGATAAAACTCAACGGTTAATGATTTAGATAAAAAAATTAATACAATTCTAGGTTTGGTTTCCCTTTTATTTAGTTTGGCCAACGAGCGCTTTCACCTAAGAAGGCATCTTCAGGACTGGTGAATTGTTAACATTTTGAACTTTTATAATATTTGTTACATGGTTTGGATATAAAAAAGATCAAATAAGCTTTTTTAATTAAGGACAGACAACATATTGCAACCTTTATCATGTGGGTGAGGTTCGTCCAGGTTTCAGCTCTTTTACTTCACAAAAGTCAGCAACTGGAAGAGTTGAGGAAACGTTGATGTATCAACTCAGGCAGAATGGTGAATGTTACACAGTGTGTAAAATGGCCACTTAAACCAGCCAATGACAGGTCATTCGCCCTGAAAATGCCTAGACTTCTATATTCCCTTCTCAAAAATGTTTTAGGAGTACAGTAAGAAACGATTTGGTGATTCCAATAGCACGTACAGCGGTATTCCTAAAATCATTTCTGTATAACAGACCTAAGCTTTACAACCTGATACTTCGTGTTTGGAAATCTGGTAAACCATCAGTATTGAAAAAAATAATAAGAATTTGGTTGACAGACATTGGAAATAAGGAATCTGAGAATTTATCGAGGATAGTCATCTAAATATTATGCTATCCCATTGAATCAGTTATAAATTTATTGTAATTTTGTATGTGCATATGTATTATGTATGTATGTGTGTATATATATATGTTTTTATGGTTGTATATTTGTGTATAAATGTATTTATGTGTACATGTATGTATGTGTATATGTATGTATGTGGTATGTATGTGTGTATGTATATATATTCTAAAATCTCATTTTATTTTTACATTTAACGTAAACTGTACGTTTTTTTCTTCTGTTTTGGGCTATAATTGTTTTTCTATTTCTTCTATTTACAGGAAACGTATTTAAAAACCATATTTGCCGCAACAAATCCATTGGCATTTGTCCATATAGGAACCAATTGCAACATTAGGCATACTAATATTTTTGGTTTGCCGACCTTTATATACTGAATCTACTCCTTGTACAAGCAGAATTTGCTAGAGTGCTTTTGAGCCATTTTTGTAAAAAATTACGTTTAAACTAATAAATAAATACATTTATATAATCCAGCTGGTCTGCAAACATTTTGACATACTCGAAACATAGTTAAAATTATTTTATTTGTCAGTGGAAGGGTGAAATGGGCTGCGCATATACATGTATTGGTTTGTGCATGCAACTGTGTGCAAATATTTTTTTTACAACCATTACAACTTTAACCAATATAAGAGTTTTGGCTGCCCCTGTTACTGATATCATAATCAGGATCACAGGGATGCAAAGAGTAAGTGAAGAGGACAAAGGTTGGTTACATATAAAAAAGCCGGGCAGTTACATTGTAGCGTCTTTATCCGCTGTCGAACAAACAAAATCCCCCAAATAGCTATTACGAGGCTTAATAAAAAAGGAAATCCGATATCCTTCATTAGGTATTTCCCTTCTCTAAGTAACGGCCTTATCTTCTGTCGGTAATAAGGCTTTTATTTCGTCACTGCCATAAATAAGGCCAGAAATATCCCATTGAATAACCATCGCGGTCCGGTCCCCAGGGCCCCATACGTTATACGAGTGAAAAACAATGCAAAGAGAAAACGTAGAAAGACGTCATTTTCGGAAATATTTTTTACTTTCTCCTCAAAATTGAGATCAAAATTTTAGAAAGTAATCTGGAAAAAAAACTTTAGCTCAATAACAGCGTGTGTTCTAAAACTTTATTCTGAGAAATCGGCCATCAAAGTTTTTACCAACTAAATAGGCAAAACAATATTTTGAGTACTGGATTCAACAGTCTGGGAAGCTGTTTAATATTAAAGTATTACAACAGAGATGAAGAACATTTTAGAGAAGGTAATATAGAAGTTTTACTGAACTTACTCCTAACTTCAGTCTTACTTAACTAACTTAACTTTACAAACATCAACGGATAAAACAAATAAAAGAATAGAAGAAATAAAGATGTTCAAATATGGACAAAATGGTAAATGTTAAACAGTTCTTAAAATGGCCACTTAACCAGCCAATGACAGCTCATAAGCTTTGTAATGCCTAGACTTCTATATTACCTTCGTTGTATGTCTTAATACGTTATAACTTATTTATTTGTCTCACGGGAATTTTCGTAAGATTTTTTTTTTGGATATTTAATCATTTTTCGTTTTAATTATAATGCTTTGAAGTTTACGCTTTTTTTGCATATTAAACCACAAAAAAAGTACAAATTGAATATGAGCTATAAGAAAACGAAAATTCTTATCAATTTTCATTGATCTTGTTGTCATTTCTGATTCTGTTATGTTTTATTGAAACTTGAAACGTTTCAGCCAAACTATTTTTTTTTATTTATTCATGTTTTATTAAGTTAGTTTTATACCATCACATTATCTTTAATGTAAAAAAAGTCATTCATAAATTGTAAAAGAACAAATAAAATAAACAAATGAATATAACTTTTACTAACATTACAATTTTTTATCAAAATTTCTAAAGAACACAATATTCAAAAATAATTTCAATGCTATATTTTTCATTTATTTCTTCAAGTTACTCATTGTACAGCATGAATCCCCGAGAAGCCAAAATATATGTTTCTCCAGTGTTCATTTTATTATAATTTAGTCTTCCATTTATGCTTTTGCTCACATCACATCGTTTTAATCCTACACCAAAACACAAATCGTTTTGTTATATTTTCATCACCACAATAACTGAATCTCAACTGTCACTCAAACGTGTCGCCGTTTTCATGATATTAAAAAGTTCTATTCAATATGAGCGTGCCATCTTGTCGTAAAACTATTGCTTTAAATAGCATCTGTTGGTAGTTTTAGATTGTTTTAATGTAAATGCAAATGAACATCTTACGGCACGTTCTCGGTGTCATGTAAAGTTTTGCCGCGGCCAATATTTGTGTATTTTCGAAGGTCTTTGTGTGCAAAAATTATAAGAATAACAGAATATCTAAAACAATGACTTGATAGCTTGTTTTGTCGACTACTAGAAATGGGTTTCGCAAGCAAAAGGAGTATTGCGAGGAGCATCATGACGCGTGTCGGTCTAAATTTGGGCTTGTGTGGGCACGGCGCTTGATCAGGTCAGTTGTATCTCCGGAACAAGTTTATCGATTTTAGTGATTAACATTTATACAAAGAGCTGAACACGTGAATAATACAAGAAAAATACAATCAATATTTAAAAGAAGAAAATGTTGAGATGCTATGAAAATGTTGAGATGTTAAAAAAGAGTCTTCGAAAAAAAAGGAGGCTGTAAAATCAGTTACTCCAAACAAAATGCGTGTATCGCGACTTGCAAATGCAGAACGTTGTCGGCTACGCCAATTTCAATAAAACATTTTGGTAAGAAGACAAATTAGTCGGGCAATTTTGCCCTACGTTTCATATTTTTGTTATCATCGACCAATCGTTCATAGGTTAACCATTTGAACTAATCTTTGAATAAATGTTATGAATAGCTTTTTTTTTTCTCTTGCATGGTAGGCAAACTTTCTGACCATTACATTACAAGGCTGAGAGGAGGTTTCGGGTTAAATTTCTGTCATGATTGATATAAAATATTTATTTTAAAGTGTGTTTTACATTAAAATATTTTATTGACCCTGAAGCGTAAGACTAATCATTTAACCTTCATGTAACAAAAATGAACAATTTACGCAGTAGTTTGGGCACCAATGCAGTGCCTTATGCACCATAAGTGTGGAAAAAGAATGATGACGATGGTGAATTTTCTTCTTTTTATTTCAGCTTTCTTTCCAGTAATAAAAACGAAATAATCTCCTGATAACGAGAGTAAATTTCCGGTATTTTTGAAATTTAAATAAAAAATATTGTTTTAAAAAAATATTTCATATCTTAGCAAAAATATCAGTTGGAGAGCAAATAAAAAAAAAGAAAGAAAAAAAACTGTCATTTAAAATTAAAACATTAAACCGTGACCGACTATTACATGTTAGTAAATTAGGCACTTTAGGACTCAGTTAATCGGCCCTACGGGCCTTAATGAATTTAAACTTTTAGACTTTTTTTTTATTTTTTTATATAGGAGTTGCTTTATTATTTACCTTGCTTATAATATACAAGGTTTATATTTCAAAAGTGGATTTTTCTGCAATTAAATTTCTTTAAATTGATCTAAACTGTTGGGATCAGGTGGGGTATACTAATGTGGGCCAATCAGGAACTTCTCAGCATTTGCTTATGTGGAGAGGAAACCACTCAAAACTCTTCAGGAGAAGCCGGCCTGTTGGCAGTAGTCAACAGGCCTTCCGTTCCACTAGAGGAGTGTTCGGCATTTTCTTCCCTACTTTGGTTTATTTTACCAATAGCCTGCACTATATTGATCATGTATAATACTACCTCTCGTGTGAGTTCTTTATTACCTATCACCGATGGGATGTCGCATAGATCTTCACCCAAGCTTCTGCAGCGCGCCTCCAGCTGTTGTCTTTGAAAGCTGAAAAGGGGGCAATGCATCAACAGGTGAGGGACATCTTGAGGAGTTTCATCGTCGCATGGGCAGCTGTCGATTTCGGAGATCTTGAAGCGATGCAGGTAGCTCATAAACCCACCGTGACCCGTAAGCATCTGGGTGAGCTCGTAGCCAGCATTCTGCATTCTCCTGAAATCATAGGCATGGAAAATGGTAGGGAAAAACATTTTAGTTATACTTCCGGTAGGTTCACTTAAATAACGATCGTTCCAGACTTGAAGGGTTCTGCTTCTTATTTTCCTTTTGGCAAAACTGAGCGGGAAATCGGCAAAATCGGGGGCTGTCTTCTTGAGTGTAGCTTCCCGAGCCTTTTCGTCAGCCTTTTCGTTGCCAAGGATTCCGCAGTGTCTCCGTATCCAGCCGATGTACACGTCCTGGTGTCTGCATCGAAGCTTCTGGATATCTGTTCTAATGTCCATTACAATAGGGTTGACCGAATTTCGGTCAGTTATTGCATGGACGCCAGATTTGCAATCTGTCAGGATCGTTATTTTCTTCCATCTGTTTGGTGGTTTCTTCAAAACATAGACCAGGGCTTCTCTGATCGCAAAGAGTTCCGCCTGAAACACGGAGCAGAAATCGCCGAGTTTCAACTTTCTCGACGGCAGCTCTCTGACGCCATCGTAAGGTACAAACGCTGCACCCACTTTGCCGTCCAAGAGACTGCCATCTGTGTAGATCCTCAACTCTTCCTGCGCCGTCCCAGGCAGAACCTGATCATCATAGCCGTGATCTATCGGATAGCGCTCCGCCGGATGAGGAAGTGAGAAATAGTCTCCCACTCCCTGGTAAAATCTGTCCTGTGGCAAGTCTTGCAAAGTGAGGCTCTTCTTCACCTCATATGCTTCTGCAAGCTCCCTGATTCTCAAATCGAGTGGCATGAATCCACTTAAAACCTGTGCTGATACCAAGGAGATTGTTCTGTATCCCTTGCATGACCTGATGGCTATTTGTCGTTGGATGGAGTTCAATTTCTTCCGATTGACTTTCCTGTTGACCGCGTCCACCCACACGCTTGAGGCGTACGTAATCAGAGGCTCTACAGCGCCTACGTATATTTGCTGCATAACCTCCGGCGATGCACCCCATGTGGGTTTGGCGGCTCTCACGAGTTTGTTTGTAATACCTGCGGCTTTTTTACAAACACCGTCAACGTGTTTGGACCAATTTAGGTTGCGATCTATGGTAAGACCCAAAACCTTAAAGTGGTCCACATAGTTCAACTGGACTCCGTTCATATGAATGGTTGGCTGGCGGTCCTTTCTTCTGGTTATAAACATCACGTTGGTTTTGTCTTCAGCGAATTGGAGTTTAGCTTTTGAGCCCCATGTTGTGATAATCTTCAGCGCATTGTCTGTCATCCTCTCAAGTTCTGTTGTATTGTCTGCCACGGCTGTCAAGAGAAGGTCGTCCGCAAATGCCTTCAGTTCGACTCCCGCACCCAAGTCTTTCTGGAGTACATCATCTAAGATGTAATTCCAGAAGCTCGGTCCACAGGAGGATCCCTGAACGCATCCTTTGGTCGTTACCTTTTCGAGAGTGGCATCGAAGTGTGACAATACAACTTTCCTTTGTTGATGATAGCTCTTCACCAACATGAACAAGTTTTGAGGGCACTTCTTATTGCTCAGTTGGCACATTAAAAATGGCCACCAAGCGTTATCAAAGGCTCCTCTTATGTCGAGCGAGATCGCTACGATCATTTTCTTGTCATGCAGTGCAGTCCTGATTACCTTAACTGATGCGTTAAGAGCGTCTTCTGTTGATTTCTGGGGTGTAAATCCGTATTGTTTCTGACTCAACTTACCTTTGTGATGAAAATGCCAGTTGATCCGATTGATCATCAGCTTTTCTAGTACTTTGCCAAATACCGAGATAAGTCCGATCGGTCTGTAGGACTTGATGTCTTGAAGGTCATAAACTTTTAGACTTATTAATCAGTATTACAGCTTCAAGCTATATTCATGTCCACAAATATATTAAATATCAACGTAAAAATTCCAGTAAGTAGGGGATTAAAATAGAACAGCAAAAAATTTGTAATTTTGAATAATAACAGTTAGCTGTAGCTGACTGTTAAATACTAGTTAGTTATTATTTTCAAGGACAAACCATCACACATATGACATATTTGGGCGTTTTTTAATAAAAGCTTTTAAAAAAATACTCAATTTATACGAGGTTATTTTCAATTATTACGCAAATTATCAGTTTACCTTTGCAGCAAAATAAAAGTTAATCTTGATTCTGATGGCAAAACTTTTTACTTAATTTACCGTCATGATGAGTGGAAGCAAAATAATAATTTTACAGGTTGTGATAAATTAAAATATTTTATTTCTGGAGAAAGTTGTGATAACAATACTTCTATAATATTATTATGTTTACAAAGAAATCTGCCATCTTGACACACATTACTTAAGTTTTTGTAAACACATTTGACAGGTAAAATATTACGTCGAACATTAATAAATGGTGGAATTTTAATACATTATGACGTCATTTTTATGGAAATCAATACTTGGAATTCAGAACAAATAGTTCAAGTGTCAAAAAGTACCTACACTTAGCAAAAGTTTTGCGAAAATTTTTGCAATGGGTGTTTTTCTATAATAAATATTTCAACCTCACTTACTTTGTCTTAAACAAACTTGTTTCTTGTCTAACTTAACATAAGTCAAACAAACCATCACGCTGAAAGACAGGATACAATACAAACACTCTCATTTGCTCATCATCAGTTCATTCGCTCTATGTATTTAAACCAACTCAGTAGCTCAATTACAAAACAACTATCGACGTGCTAATAAACGACGTGATAACAATTTCTCACAAAAGTTGTTTATCGTATATGCGATTACAACGAAACATCCGTGTTCACCTTATATTAAATGACAAAATATTTACGTTTCGCGACGTATAATCCTGCTGCGCAATCACATATTTGAATTTTACCGGTGTAAATATGGAAAGTATTCCAACACTGCTATTTTTATTTATTTATTTATTTCGCTTTTTATTGCATTTAGCCGACGATTGGCAAGCCAAATGTCAAGCATAGCAGTCGCCATAGTAATTGTAATTTGATTTTCACTTTTTGTATTACATACTCCTTACTATTTTGCAAATGTGATATTATTTTTTAAATTAAACATCGATTTTTTGCCAGTGAACTGTATTTATTGACGAGGAAAAAAAATCGAACCGACACGAACGTTGACTTAAACATTACACACACGTTGATTTATGACTGCGATAGCGTAAGCATGTTCGTTATTGTTCATTGTGATTGCTCAAATGCTTAATACGTTTTTAAGCACGTCGATAAATATTTGTGATTGAGCTACAGAACTCTTTTCATGATTTTTCGATATGCTCATCTCAAACTTGCATAATGTACGGATTTCGACATTTTTTCACCTACCATACATAGTTTTACCACATATTTACCAAATAAATCGAATTACGATAGCATTCCCTCTTCTTATCCTTGTTTTTTTCAATTCCAAACATTGCTTCCTACATAAGGGTCGGCACCTCCGTTGTAAATAGCATATTTCCCCCCCTGCGACAAACGATTATCTGACAATTTATTGTAGAAATAAAAGACGAGTAATACTTCAATCCACAAATTTGGAATATCCAGTGACCGGTTGCATCGCTTTTGCGACATCTTCGAGACTGGTATCTTTATTAAGAAGTTCAATGTATCTATAAAGTATCCTCGTCTTTTATTTCTATAATAAATTACAATGAACTTCCATCAATAATTTTCGCTTACAAACTTAAATGTTTTAGATTATTTGACAAGGTTGATTTTAGTGCACCATTTACTCTATTCACAGCACTCACCTCTACTTATTTTAGAATAAACCCCACTCGATGTTGACTCACATTATTATTATTATTATGGATAACTTAAATAGCGCCATTTTCGTAAAATAATACCTCAAGGGCGCTTTACATAGTGATTATATAGTTAAAAGTTTTTTTTTTATTGAAGCTTTTAAATTTGTAATTTAATTCAAACAATTTATTTTGTTTACACATGCTACATATTTATTCAAATGATTTAGAGAACAAGTGGGTTTTAAGTTTTCTCTGAAACATCACTTCACTTTTACAGCCTCGCACCTTTGCTGAGATAGCATTCCATGCCATAGGGCCTGCGACCGCAAATGCGCGTTCACTAAATTTAGTGCGATGTTTGCGTAGAGGTACAATAACTCTTCCTCTCGCCGTAGACGTAGCTGATCTAAGCGTGAGACGCCTGTCAGCTAGTGAATCTGGAATGCATAGTTCCCTTAGATATTCCGGAACAGAGTTGTGCAGTGACTTATACATAAGCCAACATAGCTTGTATTCGACCCTCTGTGGAAAACGCAGCCAGTGTAATTCCCGAAGTAGTGGAGTGATATGACTGAACTTAGAGATTCCGAAAATAAGTCTCGCTGCAGCATTCAATACAGATTGTAGGCGAGTCATTTTGTTCATTGGTAGACCTGCATAGATAATATTACAATAATCGACTCTAGAGATTACAAACGCATTTATTAATTGACGGGTGGCATCAACCGGCAAATTTTTGCGTATGCATTTAATTTGTCTCAGCTGGTAAAAGCATAAAATTATCGTTACATTAAGTAATGCTTTCATTTCTTTCAAAACCTTCAAATTCGATTTATCAACATTCATCAAAAAATCGCTCCATAAAGCAGCACTACCAAAATATTTCAAACAAAAAATAATTTTCCGGTTTTTCCTTTTTTTCTAGATCTCCTCTCTATCCCCTACCAAACTCCTTACCTGATCCCACTTTATATGCATTTCATTATCTCATCGTTTATGTTCATATTTATTTTATTAAGTAAATAAACAGCACGTTGTACAAAATATATCGTAAATTTTATTATTCGTATTATTAGTGTAGGACACCCATGCACACACCCTCATACCATTATACCACCAACTTTATCTCACCCTCACACTCTTACACACTCACACAAACACACTCGCCATCACCAAAAATAAATGTTGGCACTGAAAACATTAATTGAAATTACGTAAAAGAAAACAAATGCAGCTGTTAAGAAAAATAATACAAGTTTATAAAAATCTATTAATCAAATATTTGCTTCCATCAATATTTCTAGGACTTTTCACTTAAATTTACGTCAATTGTCATGAAAAATATCAGCCTCGGTAAATCTATAGTTATAATGCTTTCATATTCTGGATATTGTAGATTATTTTAAATAATAATTTGATGCGTTTTCTATGTTAAACAGATGATTTTGTCTTGTCGGTCTAGATGGCACAGGGAATGGAAGTTTTTCAATCATCGCGTCGTGCAAAATGTTAAAGTATAATAACTTGGTATTTCTGCTATTGTTAAAACTACGTTTTCCTAAAACCACGTTACCCTTAAATAAAAATAACGAAAATGTTTAAATTTTTTTATCTATTTTGTATGTACAAACACTATCTGCCCAATAAAGAAAAATATCAAAAATAAGGCAGTAAAAAAAAACGTAATCACTTAATATATGTACAGTCAATATTTCTGAAAACTAAATTGCGTAGTGAAAAGAATTTTTCCTTTTTTTTATAAATAAATATTTCATCGTTTTAAGAATCCAAAAAAAACATAGTAAAATAAATATTTTTTAATCAATTATTATCAAATCCGTAGGATATTTGCATATGTACTGAAAAAAAGTGTTATTATGATTTAACCTAATATTTCAATTTTGGGGTAATTTCTTTTAGTTGTATATAATAGTGTTAAGAAATATTTTTAAAAGTTGTGGAAAAGTGAAGTTCGAATCTCAGATCTCCTGATACGGAGTCCGCCAAACTATTTACGGGACCACAACCCTTTGCTACAAAATGTTATGTAATTTTTATTAAATTTAGTCGGATAATGTACATTTTTACTGTTTTATTCCTCTTCATAACCTTAATAATTTATAAATGACGGAATTTGTACAATAGATTCATCCAATACATAAAATCAATCGCAGTTTAAAAAAAAGTTTAAAATATTTCAAGAGCCCAAAGCTAAATCCTTTTTTGTTTACGTCGAACAAAGCGCCCACTTTAAAAATACGTCATTTCAATCATTGATTTCACTCATGGGATTTGACAAGATGAAAAAGGAAAACAAACAGTTTTTGAAAAATGAATTTATACTCACAGATAAACTAACAGGTAAATAAATGTAGTGTATTTATAGAATAAAATCTGATTCTGAAAAATAATCCTTTGACATGGAAAAATCCATAACTACTTAAGTTACCTATTATTTTCAAAATAAAATAGGGTTATTTTTAGAGTTACGTCTGAATTCAAATTGAATTTAACTAGTTGTATGTACGTATGTATAAAACATTTTTTATTTATTCATTTTTTTGCATCATGTGACGTATTGAATATTAAAAATAATGTGTCTTCACAGGAATAACCCGTGCCGAGTACACAATAAACATAAATAAACTCAATTATGTTTCATCTTAACAAACAAGTATTTAAAATAACAGAACGAAGACTGAGGAAATAAGACGCTGAAAAAAGGTGACCAATATCGCAGAAAATGTGGGAAGACAGTAGGCGGGTCATGTGGTGAGACAAGAAGTTGACGGGTGGACCCTTGAATATTAAATTGGAGACCCTACAAAAATCCAAAAAATATGGGAGAGACTACAGAAGAGATGGACTTAAAAAAAAAATTGTATGGGAGTTGCATTCATTTTTTACCTTGCTTATTATGTACAAGGTTTATAATTTATGAAAGTGGTTTTTTTTCTGCTTTTAATAAGTTTCTCTTTGATAAGTGTTAGGATCAGGAGGGAAATTATATAGTGGGTCAACCAGGAACTTCTCAAGCATTTGCTCTTGTGAAAAGGGAACCACCTAACACTTAAATAGGTGCGAAGGTTTTCACGGTCACTGTTATCAATATTATGTATCTTTTTTAGGTGTTACCGTGTATGTTGGATTTGATCCGACGTTTTGGTTACCATTGCAGGAGCCATCTTCAGGGAAAACTGTGTGTTTTATAAAGAAATGTATGTGTTTATGTAGTAGTAATTTGTACCGTGTCACAGTCAGCAGTAGGCACATTTCTAGTTTTGTAGGAAAGAATAATTATGTTTATGTACTAGTGATTTATGGCAGTAGGCACATATCTATTCGTTTTTGTCATATGTAGTGCTGGGAACCATGTTGAATTTAATTTAAGCCCGTCGTCATTGTTTATATTATCTGGATGTCTGTGTATTTCAATTGCCTCTTTTATTATTCGTGCACTATAATTACTAGGTTTATGTAGAATTTTTGGTTCAAAGGCGAACCTGTGTCTATAAAATGTTCCGCTATTGCGGATTTGTCTGGATGCCCAAGTTTACACGCTGTTTTGTGTTCGTCAATTCTCTTCTTTGCTGTGCGCCCTGTTTGTCCAATATACACTTTATCACATCCTTGGCAACTTAGTTTGTACACGGCTTCAGTTTCTAGAGGATTTTTATCTTTACACGGTATCACCCAAAAAAGATACATAATATTCACCTAACACTTGTTGACAGTCATCGAAAGGCCTTCCGTTCCAATATGTTAAAATGGTAAAATAAACCAAATTAGGGAACAAAATGCCGAACACTTCTAGTGAAACAGAAGGGCTGTTGATTACTGTTACAGGCCGGCTTCTCCTGAAGAGTTTTAAGTGGTTTCCTCTCCACATGAGCAAATGCTGAGAAGTTCCTGATTGGCCCATTTTAGTATATTTTTCCTATCCCAACAGTTTAGAACGATCAAAAGAAATATATAATTGCAGAAAAATCCTCTTTTGAAATATAAACTTTGCATATTATAAGCAAGGTAAAAAATAATGCAACTCCCATAAAAAAAAATTTAAAAACTGAGGTTAGGAAATGATTGCCTGATAATCAGTCTCCTTTCACCTTATTGAAATTATATGCGCGTCATGCATTGTGATCTTATTAGATTACCTATATTTCTATCAATTGAATATTTTATATATTTGTCTCGGGGTAATATTATACTATTTTGTCATTTTTGGAGATTGTTATGTACGGATTATTTTATTTGAAATTATCTAATATACGTAAATATATGACTTTTTTTATTTGTGAAAGTTTACTTGAAGATTCCAAAAAAATTCGTAGCAACATTCATTAAAAGTTTCAGAGATATTAATTAATTAAGCAATATCACTTAACTTCAATTATCATTGGTTGTTTTTTTTTACGTAAAACTGCATGTTATCTTTCTTAGACTTTGGACGTATGAATAAATTTAAACAGAAATTTAAAAATCTCCATTGAAGGAGTAACTGAGATATTTACGATAAGCTTTGAAAAAATAATTGTGACATTTTTAATTATGCTTCACCAACTCAATGGAGAATGCTTTGTTTGCAGCGTCAAGTAATATAATTGAAATCTTTTTTTGCAAGAATTATAGTCGGTTTTGAATTACGCTATTATTTAGGTAGGTTGGTTTTTATGTATAGTTTATTTTGGCATCATTAACTAATTTTCCGTTTTTGGTTGAGATTTCTACGTTTGCAAACAAAAAGTTGGACTTTTGTTTCGCCTTGTAAGTGCATACCAATATTTTTTGTGTCGAGTTCTACAAAGTTAACGCCAAAATCAATAAATACATTTAAAGTTAATAACTAACATTAAAATTTTACATTTTTAGTATCGCCTCACAATCAAGGAGTAAACATTATTTCAAGAGCTTTTGTATAGGGATGTTTGTTCAGTCACTATCTGCTCCTAGTCAGACATATTATGTACATCCGTCCTATTGAAAACACACCCTTACCTACAATAACATCAAACACATAGACGTTATGAAAATATCTCAACAGAGGCAGAAAACGTTTGAAGAAGAAATGTGAAAGAGTTATTTGGAGTTATTCCACTACTTCCTCGATGATTAATTGTTGTAGTTTTGTGGGCTTTTTCTCATAATACAAACATCGAAATTATTCAAAACAAACAAAATTCAATAATTAAATTGTAATTAATAACAACTGTACACGATTTTCCAACACCGTTATTGTAGAAAATTGTAAGTATTTAGTCCATTGAGGTCTATGCTTGTTTCTCAACATGGAAAATATCCTACTCTATTTCAATACAAAAATTAATTGGAGCATTGTAACATACTTTTGTAAAGAGTAAAAAAAATAGTCCAATTTCCAGTAAAATAATAAAAAATTTACCCAGAATGTGTCAACAAATTGCAAAAATTATATACTTAAAAAAGATGGACATCACTCTGTAGAAAAAAAACCAAATGGTAACTTTACGCAGAAAATTATTAACATCTTTTCTTTATGCATTGTATTTATAAAATGCAAAAAAAAACTAAGGTAAACAAATAAATGCAAAAAAAAACAATCGCAAAATATACATTACCACCAGTTTCGCAGAGCAGCTCAGCATGAGAATTTCTCCAAAATGCAGACAGTATTAATGTTATTTGTTAAAACACATTATGTGATTTATCACATAATGTGTTTTAATAAATTTATCTTGAAAAAAGAAAAAAAAAAAGAAAAAGAAAAAGAAAAAGATTTATCTTGAAAAAAAAGAAGATTCAATATTTAAATGAACTTGTAGCATCTTTATTAACTGTGCATTGCTGATTAAGATATGAGGAACAGGTATTGAAAAATGACAAAAACAGCGTTTCAGAATACAAATTTAATTACCAAGTCATTTCTGTGAATTTCAATAAATATTTCCTGACAATTTAGGTTACGTTTTACAAATCTACCAAGTATTATTACTTAGAATTTAAATTTCAAGAATAATGAAAAACTAGTTTAAAATATTCTAATGGACAATAAACAAATTAACATCCTTAAATTCAACAGTAGTTCTTTAAAGATATTTGTTTTTTTTTTTTAATGAAGTTTCGACGCATTAATAATCACTAGCAATTCCATCATGAAATTTTGTTTGATCAAACATCAGATCCAGGCTGTATAGCTTTTTTTTGTATAAATTAGACAGTATTAAATTTAATTTCGCTCCTCGGATTTTATCATCATACTTCAGAATAACTACAGCGACATTGTGTTGTCTAAGTCCAGGTAAACGTTTATTCTCGTATTTCGGACATTTTGTGTTGAAACAGCGCACAAAATACACGTTTCAACAAATAAATCGTGACTGTTAAATACCACATTAGGTTGAATAAGTATCAAATCGATATAGATTATCAAGATTTAAACAGATGTGATCAATAATCAATTGTTAAGATGGTTTTTATCCCATTTAAAATTTACAATAAATAATAAAAGGTGTAGGAAGCCTGTTTTGAACAAATACAAGATTAAATTTTGTTCTCTTTCTCTGACCATCTTGAAACGATAAGCAGGTGTAATAGATTTAAATAATTTGTACTCACGTCTTCATTGACGCTTCCATTTTTAAGCAATTACATTTTTCTCGGCGGACAATCACGGACTTTTCAAAATGGGATTTTAATGTGTTTTATTTTGAATAAATGATAGGTTGAAACCGCGTTTTTGCCGATGTTTACTGACACTGCGAAATATATTATACATCTAAGACAAAGGAAGATAAGGTCGTTAACATCACATGCCACGCAGATGATGCAACCATAGTGGTAGTAGAATCAGAGAATGATTTACAACGCATGTTGCACAAGTTTTATCTAACATCTCAGAAATTACATGAGCATTTTTCTCAATAGTATAGATGGGCTAGTTCTATCATGATAATTCATAAATCAATTCGAAAAAATGACATAAGACTTCAATACACATTAAATATATATCATGTTTCAATTCAAATTAAAAATTTTCACGTACAAAAGTGAGCATATGCCAAAGACTTAGGTTTTGGAAGATGTTTTTACTTACTAGGTGTATATTTTTTATTTAGATCATTGTGTTCTTGATTTAACACTATACATAATTCATATCTGAAGAGTACATGGTATAAAGCATGAATGTCAAGAATAAAGTTTTGAGATAGAACGTTTTTAAATTTTCAAACCTCTTGAATATTATTATTATACACTTGTAAACATAAAATAAATCGCTTTGTTTAAATAGCTTATAGTAGTTTATACCTTCTCAGGTAGTTTGCATCAATACTTAATTATATTTTTATTTCCAGTTTTTAATTGATATCTATTTTTTATTCCCATTTTTGCATTTTTCTAGTTAGGTATGGTTAAATATGTTCAGGTATGTTAAAAAGTACAATTGTATTAAATAGAAATGTAGATGTGGACTGCCGTCAGATGCTACTATTAAAATTTAAAACACATAAAAATGTATATCCGTCCATCATATCATTACTTTTTATTTGTAGACATTGTATAAAATAATAAAAAATTCAATTCGTACATATATATTAGGGTGTCCCAGAAAAAGTTTTATTTTTTCAATGCATACCCTCTAATTTTGTTTGAATGATGTCAAAACACTTATAAATAAAATTTCACGAAAATTGAATCACGGAAACCCGTGCCGACTTGCATCGGAACTTGTCAGAACTTACATAGTACGGCGCGCGCGAACTAAATGTTAATGTGCTTGTTATATCGTGTTTGTTTTTATTAGTGAACGCATTGTTTTCGTTGTGTCAACATGTCTGTGGAGTTACGCAGTTCTAAAAAGGATTTTTTTTTGGTTGGGGATATAAAACATCAAATTACACTTTCTATACTTCCCTCTAATGGACAAGTGCTGGCGGTTTTATTTTATAATATTCGCAAAGTCAATTTAAGCGTCAATGAAAGTGCAAATCTTACTATTCGTGTGTGCATTATTTATTGGAAAAAGACACGTATCCCGACTAAATCTTTACCTAACTGTGTTAAGAAATTTGTAGCCTTATACCAAGATTGGAGAAATTTGCAAAAAGATGCAAACAAAACTCAAGATGTGTTTGAGCAGCGTCGACAAGAGTTTGTTACAAATACAAAAAAATTGTTTGATATTGCACATGCCGATGCGCTTCAATTAATGAATGTAAATGAGGATAAGATTTTATTTCAAAAACAGAGAGAACCGGAACGACCCGGTCATTTAGCTGGAGGGGACAAAAAATTGACAGAAAAGGAGGAAAAGGCGAGTCTTAGAAATATCCAGGAGCAAAAGCGGCTGGCTACTTATTTGGCATCCATAACACCCTCTACGTCTTCTCATGAGCCATTACTGACGAATTTCCTATAAGCAAGTCCTCCATCCAAAGAATTCGTACAGAAAAGCGAAAACAGCGCGCAGAAGCTATAAAACTTAATTTTCAAAACGATGTACCAGATACTGTAACTGTCCACTGGGATGTAAAACTGTTGCCGGCTTTAGATGTACTCAAATCTAAAGAGGAACGTCTACCAATCGTTATTTCGTACGACAATAAAGAACAACTTATTGCTGTGCCAAAATTAGAAAACTCATCGGGAAGCGAACAGGCACAAGCAGTTTGAAATGCTATTGTTGACTGGAATCTTGAAAATAAAGCACAGATCCTCTGTTGTGATATTACTGCTTCTAACACAGGCCAAATTAATGGTGCATGTGTGTTTCTTGAACAGAGAAATATCTATTTTTGCTTGCCGCCATCACATCTACAAATTGGTACTTAAAGTTGTGTTCGAGGCCAAAATCAGCCAAATCACTACAAGTCCCGATATCCCTTTATTCAAAAATTTTCGATCAAACTGGAAAAACATCAATGTAGAGAAGATACAAAGCCATAAAAAAACGCTATTACGTCTGAACGATTCTTAAATTGTTGAGAGCATTACAGAACTGAATTGACCAAAGAAATTGTAAGAGATGACTATCGAGAGTTAATAGAGCTCTGCATAATATTTCTTGGCGGAGATAAAGTTAACGAATTTAAAATTCGGCCTCCAGGCGCCATGCACCAAGCAAGATGGATGGCGAGAGCTATTTATTCATTAAAAATATCGTTGTTTAGCTCTCAATTCAAAATGTCAAATAAGGACAAAACAGCTCTATTAGACGTCTGCCTGTTTATCGCGACATCCTATGTCAAGCCTTGGCTGCAATGCACTTTAGCGGTAAAAGCGCCCTACCAGGACTTGTGCTTTTTGAAGGCTCTGAAGGCATACAAAATGGTTGACAAAACTATATCAAAAGCGGCTATACAGAAATTTTGCCAGCATTTGTGGTATTTAGCAGACGAAGTGTCTATCTTGTCTCTATTTGACGATGATATTAACCAAGAAAGAAAGGTAAAAGTAGTTGCTAATTTGGCCAAAGAAAATCCATCGGTCCACAATAAACGCAACATTCCATCGAGAGAAGAACTTAGCGGGCCTCTTTTCGAAAAAAACATCGATGACCTTGTTTCCATGAACAGCAGGTCCTTTGTCGGGCGACTCAAAATTGATGACAGTTTTCTCATGGAGTGTCCTACTTCGTGGCCTGTTAATGCTTCGTTATAACGCGCTAAAATGAAGGTACAATCACTGAAAGCAGTTAATGATACGGCCGAAAGAGTTGTTAAGTTGATGCAAGACTTTCATGGCTTAATCACAGTGGACGAGGAACAAAAACAATATTTATTACGTTGCGTACAAGAACGCAGAAAAGTATATCCTGACTGTAAAAAACAAACCCTAAAAACAAGTCCTTTAAATTATAAATATATAACACATAATAAATATGATACAATAATCAAAGTACCATTATTTTATTTACAAAATAAAAATTAAGTTCAAATATTCCCCTATGGTTTCCATATAAACTTTTATATTCAAAGTTTGACATCAAGTCGGCACGGGTTATCGCTATCTGATTTCAATAATATTTATTATTTCAGTAATTAAGGTCAAATGGAACAAAATAAGAGGGTATGCGTGTCTCAATCTGTAAAAAAAAATTGCCCTTATTGTCTGGGACACCCTAATACATATATGTTTATAATTAGCTAATAGTTATTAGTGCCTTCTAAAGAATCGCATTAATAAAATGCTAGAGGATTTTTTGTATTGTTATTTTTTGTAAAAAAAAACTGAAATAAATATAAAATACCATGTTATTCTGGAATACACATTTAAAAAAAAAAATATTTACAATTTGGTGTAGAGTGGAATTCAAACCACGGACCTTTGAGTCGTAAGTCTGAGACACTAGCCACGGGACCATTATCCGATTTGATTAAATTCATTCACTTTTCACTGTTTTCATATATTTAATTTGGCATTATTTCTCTAACCATAATACCAATCTGTAAGGAGTTTTGAGAAAACATCTCAGCTGTGTCTGGAAAATATTATATTTGAACCAAAAACATCAGTATTATTAAATCGTTGAGACGTAATTTTTTTTCTGTACCTGATAAAAAATATCTGCAATAACATTTTAATTGGATTTATTGTTTAATTTATGAAGTGAAAACTTTTAAGGTCATGGTGGGGTAATAATACATAAGACTTTGGGTTTACTACCATGGTAAGGTAATTTCTCTACTCAGCCTTAGATCTCCTCAGGTGAGGGTTGCTAGGATCACTACATCGACACCCCTAATGCCAACGGGGTGAGGCCAATTTCCCTCAGATATGGGTAGGCGAGGCGGTGGCATTTATTAAATTATCGGATTATTGTTAAACTTCAGGGGTGGTTGTGACGTAATCGCATTAAACTCCTCAATCTACTCAAATTGTTTATCATTAAATAATAACAACTCCTGGCTATCCTCTAACAGAAAACCATCAAAAACGATATTTCCACAGAAACGGAAATATTTATTTATTTGAGAAAAAATTTGGAGTTGTAGAAGTTTGTATTGTACAGTTTTTATTTATTTATTAAGTTGTCACAATCACACGTTTTCAAGTATGATTAAAACGTTATTAATCTTCATTTTAAATACGTACCCAGTTTAACACTTAACAATTTTTAATCAAAATTAATCTATTGTTTTAAATTTGAAGGGGCGTTTTTAGTTTCCCTTACGATTTTAAAATAAAATAAAAAGATAGCCAGAGCAATGCAGTTTCACTGATCACTTAAACCAATCAATGACAGGTCATAAATCCGTTAGATGTTTCGACCTCATTTTTCGCATTAAAGAATACGTGCTTCGAAAATGCTTTGGAAAAATGTAAACCAACATGTATTAAATTTTCGAAGCGCAACTTTTGTTTTTAAACTCCAATGTCCAGAATGTGGAGATTAGTCAATTCCTCACACAACTTAGAATTCTTTCGAATAAATCTTCCAACTTTTCGTAGATCTTTTCACCACTAAGTCAGTGGGGGATAAAGATGCATTAGCATGGTTTAGCTTAAAATCTTATATGTTTATCATATTTATGAATATATTGTTTAACATATTTTTAATGCCCTTGTTTGTCTTTGCTACATAGTTTTTGTTATTTTGGTTCAGTTTCTTTTATATATGTTTCTTCATGTAACTGTTGGAATTGGCTTAGGTCGTAATTGAAATAAAAACCATTTTTTATAATCTCGTAATATTCATTTGACTAACGACCGGTTTCTACGCAAGCTTCTTTACTAAGGTATAATTTAGTTACTAAAGTGTACCCTTCTTAGGAAAATTATTTAGCTTCAAAACCAGTTGGTAGTAAAATGATTATTTACTACCGACTGGTACAAAATTACAATTTTTTATCAAAATTTCTCAATAACATATTTTTCAAATTAATTTTTAAATATTTCGATCATTATTATCTCCTTTTTTTCTTCAGGTAACTCATTGTACAGCTTCAATCCCTTGAACGATGAGTTTGATTGGTAACCTTACCTTTTTTTATCCCTTGTTTCATATGTATGACATTGTTAGTTGAATGTTATGATTGTTTTTATTTTATTTATCCCTTACATTATTTTATACATGAAAATTGCTACATTAAATTTAATTTGCTGCTTTACTCGGAGCAAGCCGATTTCCAATAATGTGGTTTAAAATAAAATGTTTTCATTTTGTCATTTGAAAAAAAGAAAAATACTTGGGTTCTTATTATTAACTTAAATATTTCAATTTTAAATTTCAAAAAGTCGTAAAATTCGAACCTCGAACCTTTGGTCGGTGAGTTCATAATACTACCAGAGACAACCTGGTCATTCATTATATTATTTAATCATATTATCAATACCCACAAAGAGTTTCAAATATAAATGTGTTTTATTGAATGCACTTTTCAAAATTTGATTTAAAGTTATTTGTTTGTGTGTGGTGGGTTTTGCTTTTATTTCCACTTCGTAACCACAACCGGTGCCGGATTTGTTTTCCTCTTCCGAATTTCCCGAACACACTAAATCAAATTACCGATTTGTTTTACTGTTGCGCCGGGCATTGTGGACTGACCTTAAGCCAACCCCAGACCACCTCCTCATTCACCATTCTCTCCTGGTAGCGTCTACTAAAGTAAGCTTCCAACGCGCAACTTTCGATGGAGTTAGTTTACTTAGCCCCAGTATTTACGTAGCGCTGCCGGTTTCGCCTACCTATTTCGAAGCATCATCAAGTTTGAATAGCGTCTTATATTATCTTGCCCCAAGTGCTGAAATTCGCAAAGTAACAATGTCGCCATTTTCAGACACATAATACTAAATTTGTCGTTAAAGGAAATGAGATCCAGTTTTTTTACGTTCGGAGGCTTTTCGAAAATAAATAACGAAAACTGCGATCATTTTTTATACTTGGCGAAAAGAATATTAAAACGTTAACTTATAATTCAAATTTATTTATGAATGTAACAACATATTTATGTTTCTACGTTAGTAAATATAATAATTAAATATTCATTGCCTTTTGAGAGAGCACTTAAATTTTCAATTTGATAAACTCCAGACGATATTAATTTTATTCACAGTTTTTTAAAAGTTTCCATAAATTTTCGAAAACAAAATTTATTCTACGGGATTCCTTTAAACCGTAATTAATTTAAATAAACAGAAAATATATTAAACATAGGTACAGCAGAAAAAAAAAGAGATATATTTGCCCGTTATTATTTAGTGCGTTGGTTTGATTATCAAAATAGACGTAAAAACAAATAAAATTGACTAAAAAATTCATTGTATCCATGTTTTTTTTTATATATGAAAGCTAGATAACCAATCATCGTGCAGCTATAAAGCATTTGGACGAGTAGAATTCTAGCAAAGTTAAAATAATATCATTAAATTTACAAAAAAATAAACGTAAACATAGAGCATAGTAGTAAATTTGTCAAGTGTTCATGCCAAGAAGTAAGCAATAAAAAACTAAATAAATAAAGCACTGTTTAAACTCCATGGTTAACAAAGGGAGATAGATGTCCGAAGAGAAGCGGCCTCCGTGGTGTAGTGGTCAAGACGCTTGACTCACACACGGAAGGTTCCGGGTTCGATTCCCGGTGAGAACACAAAAATTAAAATGTGATTTTTCTCAAGCCTGGGTGCTCTGTGATGTAATTCACCACTGTAATTAGGCCTCCTGGCCTGTTGTGGTGCAAAAAAAAAAAAAATGTAAAAAAATGTAAATGTACAAATACCGTCGCCATGTGGCCCACTGGTCATGTATAGTTAGTAAAATAAATAAAATATTTACAGTAAAACAGTAAAGTATAGAAGAAAAAAAATAAATAAGAGATGCATTTAAGATTTGTAAATTTTACATAGGCACACATTATTAGGCAAAAAATTCAGCGAAAATAAAAATTAATAGACATGTATATGAGTATATTATACAAATAGACTGAATCTCTGGTTCATCAGTTATTGTTGCAAAGTCAGTAGTACCCACTTCCTATGCGCAACCGAATGAGCATGACACACACACCCACACACATATATATATATTTATAAATATATATACACACATATACAAACATACATACATGCACATATTCATCCACATACATACATAAACACACACAAACATATACCTAACATATCAAAATAAGGGTGTACAAGATATTAAACATTATCTAGAAATATTACAACCATCGTTTCCTTCTACTTAGGAAGTGACTCGTTCCAGATATCAAGATGTTCTGCAGATTCATTACCTAGATTTTGATATTTTAAATAAGGATAGTAAGTTTACAATAGTTTTAAACAAATATCTTTATATATATAATTCCTCTGTACGTGTGATGTCACCGAATTCCTCCTTAGTGGCTTAACCGATTTACGTGCGGTTTTCAGATAAATATAGATCTTTGCGCTGTGCGTGTTCGTAAATATCAACATCTCCAATCTAATGTGTAAAAAATAAGTTAGGAGCGTAAATATTTTATTCATAGATCTACCAGGGTTGCATTCGAGGAGAATGCATTTACGAAAAAATGGAAAGATGTTGTTTTCTTGTGTGAAATAAAAGTTTCTTTTTGAATGTTTATAAACAACATTTGATTTTTATGGATTCCAATCAGATTCTTTTTTTAAATTCCTTATAATTTCTTCCCATTTATTTATTTTTACTGGATGTTTAGTCATACGAAAATAAAATTAAATTCAATACATTTTTTAAAATCGTATTCCTAGATAAGTACACCCCTCTGTTGGTGAGAACACCGGAGCTTGACGTTTGCAAAAAGAATGCCATATTTGAAAAAAAAATTATTTTATGTTTTGGAATTCAACCACAAACAAGTACCTAGGTACCTACTTAAATTCAATATTAACAACTTTTAGTTTTGGAATTTAATCACAAACAAGTACCTACTTATAAATTAAAAGTCTTATTCTAAGCTAATAGCAGGCAAGCTAACGCTCGGGCAGGACAACGTCTGTCGGGTTCGCTAGTAGATGTATATATTGTGTTGTAAATATTGTATTAGACTATGTTTATCAAAGAACTAAATAAAATAAATTAAAAACAATGTTCTAAGTCCGTCCAAATTTTTGTAGACATGGACTGAATTTAATCCCCTGGGGAGCTGTTAATATCAACACATTACAAGAGAGATGAAGAACTTTTGAGATAAGGGAATGTAGAAGTCAAGCCATCCACAGAGCTAATGACCTGTCACTGGCTGGTTTAAGAGGTCACTCTACACAATGTGTAACATTCACCATTCTGCCTATATTTGAACATATATATATTTACGTACTACGAATACGGGTTTTGTGGTGTATTTTTCATTACCCCCTTCCATATCCTCTCTATCCCATCTGCTGACAAGCCTCAAAATAGAGGTTTAGCGGGTTATTCCTTTTTTTTTAAAACTACAAAAAACAGATAAAAATATGTGACATGGATTTGGAATAATGAATTGTATTTTCAAAATCAATATGGCAATTTAGGAGAAATGTTTTCACATATAACTTTAAAAATAAAATATTAAAAAATATGTCACTAGAAAAACGTGACATGTTGTAGATAGTTGTGACGTCAAGATTCGTGACGATGTTCCATAAAAATTGAAATGGTTTCGTACAAAGATACAAAGAGGTGTGGCCAATGCAATGACCATTTTTGTGGGAATTCAAAATTACATTTTTTTAAAAATATTATGCTACTCATAAGTAGCAAAATTTTTTTTTTTCACTGAACAGTATTTCATTGACCCTTATTACTTTAAAAATATTTTTGAATAAAACGTGATATATCCCTATAACACAACTTTTCGTGAATTTGAAATTTGTCTGAATATCAAGTATACATTTCAATTATAAAAATGAACTTCTTAAATATCACAATTAATTTCAAATAGCTGCTTAAAATAGAGGTATTTGATACCTAGGCGGAAATTATATCTGGGATTTCATGGTCAAACCTCAACCTTTAACGTCTTACAAAATTAACGTAATAATTTGTACTATAAACCTTATTTATCAAATAATCAAAATCGCTCCGACCCTTTGTGTGAAATCTATACACACGAGTAATGTGATAAACGTTTTAACCCTCAATACATTATCTACCCCCGGTATCTTTACATGCTAAGCCAATATATTCTTATCTTGACATTTTACAAGAGATCCAGTAGTATTTATACCCAGAAACGGAAGCAAGATAAATTCGTACAATTGCTTATTTCTAAAATACACTTATTAAACACGTATAGCCTACTTCTAAAATGCACAACATGTATATTATATATATTATTAAGTACGCATATATGTATATCTTTATGGCTTGAAAACTGTGACGCAGTTGGTAAGACGGCTAACTGTGTAACTAGTATCACATAATCGATTACAGCCAGTTTTAAGAAAAAAAATCTAAAAATACTTTGTCTCAATTGGTCTGGGTGTTGTGGTGTATTTTTTCATAAATTCTTTCCATATCCTCACTTTTTTATCTGGTGACAAGCTTCCAAAATACATTTGATGCTTGTGAAAAACATGAGAGCTTCTACCTTGGGCTTGACAGAAAAAAAAAATGGTATGGTTTGTAGCGTGTTTGTTACATGTCGTATAAAAAGAGAAACGGAAAGAGTAACTACCTAATGTTTTCGTTAGCAACGGTGTAAGTGCTAAACTATCTGACTAAATTATGGAACTGACTATAAAAACTGACTAACTCAAGATGCTGCCACTTATATGTAGTTATTGTCCAGTGTTCGTTTTACTTCTCAGTGGGATTTTAAGGTCATGTAGTAAATCCGTGTTTCTCAGTGATTTTACATCCGTTCTTATCGGCCATTCATTATTAGTTATTTTAATGTTTTGACAATCTATTATTTGCATACAGGAAATGTATGATTTATCTTGAAGTCCCACACACACATATATATAAATGCGTATTAAGTTTGTGTAAAATCACTCAAATATTATTATTTATTGAATCAGCAATAACGGAATAGAATAACACGATAATAGAATAGGATTTTATTTTAAGACCATTTGAGTTAATTTTGAAGCATTACTAGTTTTGGAAAGCACAGATTCTTCCATCTACAGATGTTTTGTAGTTTGTAATTAGTTTGTAATTACACTCAAGCTTGGATGTTTTATGCAATAATTCACCACTGTTATTGGGCCTCCTGGCCTGTTGAAGAGCTGAAAACTTTTTTAACATAACAAATAATGTCAATCTTGAAAACTTCTCAGGAGGCAGAATTTAGCCTTGTTTACAAACATAAGAACTCACTTCATTATAATCTATATATATACCAATTTAGATTTCGTATGTTTGTTCAAATCTCGAAAAGTAATGGATGGATTAACTCATTTCTTTTACAGAACATTGCGATAAGTATTATTTTATACGAGTGTACTTTTGAGTCGAAGTTCCAACGGAAAATGAACATTTCATACGTTTTATTGACTCATAATTTGTCACAGTTAACAAGTACTGAATGCCAGTTCTACACAGTGCTGCCATTTTATCAATTTTAGCCAAAGTTACCATTTTCTTTCCTTATATTCTACATCATAGTTACATCAACGCAAATTAAGATATTAAATTAAGCAATGTAGAGTTGCTAGACTATGTTTATTGTCTCCCCTTATAATTACCATCAGACTAAGCCACAAAGAAGCGTGGCCGGGTTCAGCTAGTATATTTTAAAATTAGCAATTTCGATGTAGTGTAATTTGAGGAATAAATACGTGGTTTAAATAAATTTATAAATTATAATAGGTAATACAATACGATATATAAATGATATTTAGCATAGTTTGTATAAAATTAATATATATATACTGCAAATAAATCCTATTTTTGTAATAGCATAACAAACGTAAAAAGGATTGGAAATGTTCAACGAAAATTTTTTAAATACCAAGATTACAAAAACAAAAAAACGCTGTGTACTTACAGCCAATTTCCCAAACAAAATGGATTTTTTACTCTTAAAAATAGACGCACTGTATCCAAATTATGCTATTTACATAAATTATTAAATAATAAAGTAGACTAATTTATAAAGTTTTTTATATACTATTTTAACCTACTCTCTAAAATTAATCTCAATGTCCCCTTTCGCTTGACAAGAAATAAGTATTTGTTCCATCTGCCAGTCTGTAGCACTAACTATTCACCACGCTCTTTTCTTTATCGTTCTTGCTCTAACTATAATGCTTTTTTTCATCTATAGATATATTTTACATAACCCTTATAAAAAAAATAATAATTAAGACTCCTTATTTCTGGCTGCGATACGATCCCACTTACTATTTAATGATGCTCATACTTACACACACCTGAACACTTACTCCTACACTAATACACATAAATACACATCTACGCTTACTCTCATACAAATAAACACACCCTTTTGTGGTAAAACAATTTAATAATATGTATGATTCTTATTCAGAAACTTTGCTGGTTTGTCTTTAAACTGTATTCTTTTTAATGTTACTAAATCATTGTCGACTGTTTGTTTCTTTTAAATAAAATAAAAAATAGCATCATATGTCAATTTGGTTTTTCTTTTCGTGGTTATGTCATACCATATTTATATACTATAAACTTATAAAACATTAAAAATGTTATCTTTCTTCGACTCTTCAGACTCTTTCTTCGCTTAGTCTTTGTGGGCATTTTTTCCAAATTACGGTATAGCTTAATTTTATGATGTATTTTTTAAAGTGTATTTTTGTAATGAAATATCTGTGTAAATATATGTATGGAAATAAAAACAAATAAAAAATAAAAACTTAAATACATAAATTATAATATTTATGTGTGAATATATATGTATATATGTGTATTTATGTTTATGAATACATTGTAAGTGCCCTGACTCAACACGAATTTTTAAGCAAGTTGGAGCAAGTTCACAGGCATGGATCTTCTTGATTATGTCACTATAAACATTATTTATTCCCAATAAATGTACATACAAGGTAACTAAAAATAAAATAAATTAAAATAAGATTTAATAATTTAAGTGATCGTGCTTCATATAAATCGTTAAACGGAACACTTTTGAGGCAGTTAGTTCATAGTACTACAAGATATCTTCCAGGTGGCAAACTAAGTACTGTAAGTGTTCAACTTTGACCTTTCACGGGGCAAATCTTCCCTCAAGAATATCTCCCGACTTTCGCTACTAAACTGCGATTGGTTGGAACGGACCGCACTCATCCGATCTCTACTCATCCGTGACCGAGGGGGCGATTATAATCGAAAGATACGGAAGCCATACCCGGACCATGACGTTATAGTTGAAGATAAATTCTCCCAAGCGATTACGAAGATACACTATCGACCCTGTATCTTCGAGTTTTTACGTAAGTACATAGATCTATCCCGTACGCACATTTGAAAATACTCGACAAGTTATCTGTTTGGGATGTTTCAGAATATATCCGAAGTGGTTTCATTTTGCTTCAGAAACGTCATAAGATTGGCTTCAATGACATTATTTTGATTTTTCTCAAGCTATCTTATAGATCGAAAGCAGTAGGTGTCATATGGACTCTATCAATCTGCAGTTTTTCACACCTCTTCGAGAGTGCCCCAGGGGTCTAATTTAGGACCAATGTTGTTCTCAATATTTGTAAATGACATTAGCAATAAAATAAAATTTTCTAAATTTTTATTATTTGCGGATGACTTGAAAATTTTCTGTGAAATACAAACTTCTTTGGACTGTTTGAAACTTCAGTACGACATTCAAAATATTATACGATGGCTTAAATGAAACAAGCTGTTCTTCAATGTCTCTAAATGTTTTGTCTTGTCGCACACAAGAGCGTCCAAAACAATTTATTTCCGCTATATCATGGATGGAGTAAAGCTTGAACGAGCGTCGACGTCTAGGGATCTCGGGGTGCTGTTTGGTGCTAAGTTATTATTTAATCTACATATAATATCATTATGTAGTAACTCCCTTAAAATGGTTGGATTTGTTCTTAGAAATGCCAATTTTTTTTCAAATATTCGTGTTCTGAAAACATTGTATAATTCCTTGGTACAAGTCACTTGGAATTTAGTTCCATTATTTGGCCGCCAAATGAAACCACGTATTCCTTAATGATAGAGAGGGTACAGAAAAACATTCTGCGTTATCTGTATCTCAGGGAGTATGGATTTTACCCGTGGCTTTTTTCTACTGACTTCTTACTAGGAATGCTGGGCTACCAATCATTGTGGGGAATTATTGAGGAGAAGGAATATTCATTTGGGTGATCCCTTTTTCAAACTCATTGGTGGTCGCATACATAATTCTGATATTCTGAATGAAATCGGTCTATTTTTCCCTGGTAATTATCTTCGACAATAGCAACACAGGTTGTTCTACCTACCACGATGCAGAACCAACTTGATAATGGTTATGCCGGTAGGTAGAAAAATCGTGTTATTCAATCGTATCGCCTCGGATGTCGATATAGTTCATGACAGTGGGATTACTCTTAGGAGAGCAATTTCCAAATTGTAATTTGTAGGTATTTCAACTTTACATGACTTTTTTTTCTTTTCTATTTAATAAATCCGATTTGTATATTTTGTAATATGTTGAGAATTGATTGGATACTCTGAAATGTTCTCAATGTAACTAAAAATAAATAAATGATATGAAATAGATCTCACGGATCAGAGGTCCGTGGTTCAAACCCCACTCTACCCCAACTTGATTTCAGTTTTCTAATAGTGAGTTATTAACAACTCGTTGAAAATGGTCACCAAAATAAATAATAAAAACCCTAATATTTTTTTTTAAAATAAATAAAAAGCAGACGTATTAGCTTTAGATATCGGACGCTATATCAATCCTAGTAATAACCAAAACATACCAATTATTTTGTTGGGCATATTTAATGCGTAACCGAGATACTACAATGAAAACGAGAGTTTTATGTCGAGTTACGTCAGTAAGCGCTACTCAGGGGTGATTGTATAGCTTTACGATATTGAACGGTGATGATAATGAATTCAGAAAGAGTGTCTTAAAGATTACAAAACATCCCAAACAGGAGACATTTGGGTATTTACAAATATGCCACCCATGGCCCCTGCGGTACACATATCTAGATACGTACCGGAAGTGACTTAAATTTTAATCCACTTGAGGTGGCTAATTTTTATCGCAAAAACCTATTTAAAATAATAAAGAGAAATAATTACATTTTTATTTACCATGGGGCGCTGAGAAAAGTTTAAAAGTTAATTCAGTTTTATTCAGTGGTTAAGATTTGAAAATTTTGGGTAGTTACAGCGCATGGGTCAGATCATTTGACGTTTAAAATGACACAATGCGTCACAAATTGTAATGGCAACCTTCGGAATAAATGTTTCCATTTTATTTTTATTTTCATCGATGGCCATACTTTTCAGAAAACTCTTAAACACATGTCGGCAGAGCCAATTTTTAAATTCGAAGATTGATAGAAATAGTCGAAAAGATAAGTGTACCGTCTCGATACATACCGATGAAGCTATCATTTGTATTCACCCTGGGATAAGAGAGAGTTATATGAATGAAAATACTGGTTTAAAGTTAAACTAATCAAGAAAAAAATGGTAACAAATTTTTGTGTTTGTGGTCTCAAACAGTTTTCAATAAGTAATTTATTTTTGACGATAAATTGTATCGAATGTGTCTAGGATACATTTAAAAGAAAAATTGTTTACAAATTCGGAATCAGAAGAGATAACTTTAACTCTACTACTATGGATATTTTTCTCGTCCTCCTAAAAGTCGATTTAATACAAATTCAATAAGCATTTTTAAAATTCTGAACCCTTTAAAGCGTTTTTTTTATAAAGCATCAAAAAATGTTTTATGTTGTAGTTTCGGGGAAAATAATTTTAAAACCCCTAATGAATTAAAAGTATAATACACAAAAAAATAACACGTCAATTTAAATAACACTATAATTTACAATTACTTTATTGAATTAGATTTTTTTGAACATAAGACAAATACATTTATATGAATACTAACGTAAATGTTTTAAAAAAATCATTTGAAAAGATTATAAATAACTGAGGAATTTTAATATAAAACTTTGTAAAACTCTAGAAATTACAAACACGCGTGGTCAAAATTTTCAACTGACATGATGGATTTTCTTTTTTTTTCATTTAAATCCATTAATAAACTTCCTAAATTATTACCAGACTTAAAAAATACTACACTCTTCATGATTTTTAATAAGTTAACCTAAATGTTTGGTATGATGGAATCTTCCATCACGATGTATTTAAGGTTTAATGATTTGATTATTACTGCGCCTGTTCTCTAAAAAAATTGTCATTTTTCTTCACTTAGACCTAAACAAGTCATCATAAGACTAATTGTGGTTTCCAAGCACATAATATATCTATTATGATTAGACTTGTCTACGAAAATCAAGTTTTTCAAAACAATTCATTGTTCCAGGATTTTTAATTTATTTAAAAACTCGCTTAGTCTCTATTTTAAAGGCTAAAATATTGTTCCTATAGAACAAATCTTTTGAACTATTTTAAAAATGGTGAATGTTAATTTTATTTATTTATTCATGCATTTCATAATATATACAGTTTTTTGTTCACTTTGCCCAACTGTATGAAACAATACTTATCATTTTCTTGTTATATTACTTTAAAATATTTTATTATTTAATTTTGTTTTTAACATTTATTCTAGAATTGTTTAAACTTTCTACTGAATATGCTGTCTAATTTTTAGGTTATTTTTTTAAATATAAATCTTGTATCATTTTTAGGTTTATTTTTTTTTATAAATCTTGGGTATAAGGAAATTTACATTTTAAAAATATATATATATTAAGCTAAATATGTTAGTATTATAAATTTTTGTTAAAGGCAAATTTGCCGTTTATGTTAATAAAATAAAAATAAAATTTTAAAAAAATAAAGTGGGTAAGAAAGAAAAAATATGGCAGAAAGTTATAAAAAATACATCACTCTATCCAACCAAATTGAAAAACTTATTACAATATTTCAGTTTGTCCAAATGTTTGTAGACACACTTTAATATTGTAATAAAACCTACTTGTCAATAAAAAAGTTAAAAATTGAAAAATTGTTTTCAGGCGTTGCCTTGCATGTGAAATAATTCAGTGAAATGAAAATCTTCACAACAATAAAAGATTCAGCTCTTTAACTCCACTTCAATCAACAAATGGAAGAATTGAAGAAATATGGATGTTCAAGCATAGGCTAAATGGTGAATGTTACACAGTGTGTAAAGTGGCCCTTTTAACCAGCCAATGACAGATCATAAGCCCTGTAAATGCGTAGACTTCCATATTTCCTTATTTCAGGTATTTTCCATCCTTGTTGTAATTTGTTAATCTTAATGATTCCCGAGGGGGTCCAGTCTTTTGTCTATGAACATTTGGACCAACTCAAATATTGTAATATACTAGTGTGTTTAAAATAGACTCAGTAAATAAATTTAATTAAAATATAATACTGAATTACAAATAGTGTTTTTGGTAAAACGTGATCCTTTTTGTCCATGGAAACGTATTTTCAAATTTTCTCCTTGGGTTTATCAATCGAGCAATAATTTGTAAACAAACTACAGACATTTATCATTGGCGTGTCTCTATTGTTTTGTTTTTTGGATCAATTGTTTTTTATGGGAGCTAAGACCATCCAAAAACCCAAAGAAACGCCCGATTTTATCTGTCGTTTTCAGACGCATGGTGTAATACATATAAATCATTATTGTGATAAATTATTTTAAAAAAAGGAAAAGATATCTATCTATCTACACAAAAATATCTTTCTAGAACTATTTCTTAAAAAAAGATTATATAACAAAGAAATATAACAAAGAATTAAATATACAAACGCCTTCATTCAATTTGTGTGACACATCGAGTCAACGATGTCAAACAACCAACGTATGAAGGTAAATAAAACTTTTACCTAGTCAAATTTCTATTCAGTCAGAACTTGGACACAAAGCGCCCGAGTTAATGTTGCTGCATTTAGCATACAAGTAATGCTGTTTGCGGGTAAAATAAATAAAGGCGTATTGTCCAACCAAACCAAAGAGAAACGCTTTATATTACACAATAGATTATTATGTATATGTACAGTGTTTTAACCTGGGTCCTAAATTAATATAGACTTGAATGGAATTCAGTTGTCAATCAAGAATTAGTTAATTAAAAATATTGTGCTCCTTATTGCCAGTTCCACACCAAGAAAAAAGTTTAAAATTAAATAATCATTTCTGCGGTTTCATCAAAACAATTTGTCTTATATTTTTTATTGCATACGATTCATTTTGTGATTTTTGACGAAAGCGCAATATTTATTTAAGGCTATAGTCTGGTAAAACGAACGCAAAATTAGGAAATCATACGATTTTGCCATGTTAAAAAGAATGTTATTTTTTAATCGCGCAATAATAAAAAAATAAAAAAACATAAATTAGATGAAAACAATATTTTTTAAAGGTATTTTTGTCTAAAAATATACTTAGAAAGTTTATTTTAATAAAATAGAATTACTTTTAGACCGGAAGATTACGTCATTTCAAATTTAGACTAAACTTAGGTATCTGGGATCTCAATAAGACTAAGTATTAAACTAAAATTTGTTGTAACAATTTAAAGATAATAAATTGAACATGAAATTGGCCTTAGCCAAATTTAGGTTTCATGATTTTGAAAAAAAATACAAGAATTTTAAATCACATACATTTTATTAAAGAAAAAGCCCTACAGATGTTAAAATTCATATACGGAATATATAAACCTTTTAAATATGTATCATCGACATTTTGTTAAGTACAATTCATCAGTTCGTAGTAATTTGGAATTTGAATGTGTAGTCTGGTCACCACATTACATAACTCACATTGATTTTATTTAATCTGTGCAAAAATAAATTCTTCATATCCTTACATTTAAATGTAACCTGGGCAGAACCCTTCAGTCTTATGATCAGCGCCTAGAACATTTTGGTCAAGATAAGTTGGAATTTAGAAGACGAATTTTAGACTTGTTGTATCTTTATAAATTAATTCATTGTTTTTTTGATTCTGCATTTTATTTAGAGAAGATACTTTTAAACATTCCAAGTCGGAGATTGAGATCACACACTACATTTTATTTTTCAACTTTCAATAATAATATAGCTTACTTTAATGCATTATCACGTATGTTAAGATAATATAATTATGTAGAAAGTAATGGTGATATAAATATTTTTTAACGATTCATTTAATAATTATTGGAGAACTGTAATGCAATAAATTAAACCAAATAGTCCCTCATGTAAGTTAGGTATAATAATTGTAATAAACGGTTAGTATAATTTAGTTTCATAACTTTCATAATATTCATATAATTTAATTAAGCTTGGCAATTTTAAGAAGAAATTGTGTATACAATTTTTTTTTAAACTTATTTGCGCATGTTGTGTTCACGTATAACTGATGAACAATATCTTACATTATTGTACTTTTCAGGTTCTTCAAAAGAGAAGTTTGAGGAACATTCTTGGTCTGCCTAGGGATACACATGTAAAAGTTATTTACAGTCAAACAAAAATATCTTCTTTTCAAGTAATACCTATGCATGATATCACAAACACCATGTAAAATAATGCAGTAACTTCTTTGATGGTGGATGGGAGATGATTCCACAATCAAGCCGCATGGACACTATATGAGTTAGAGAAGAAAGAGAAATATTGGATTGCAAGAAAGTGCTTTGAGAATTAGAACGAAGAAGTAAACCATGAACTGACACGCTTTGAATTTTTTCACGCAGATATATAGGAGCGTTAGGATTATAAAGTACTCGTACATTGAACAGAAGTGAGAGGGAGTGATAGTTTCTCCGCTGTCTAATCTTGAGCCATTTCAGTTGCCTACGATAATCAGGAATGTGGTCATATTTTCTAAGACCAAAGATGTACCTCATGCATTTTTTTATATTTTCATTGTGCAGAATTATTCATAAAAGTTTGAAAACAGAATATTGAGTAGTTCCATTGAGTATTTAAAAGTTCTTTATTCTCACTAACAAGCATTTATTTTAGTAAAGTTATTTCGTGAATTGGAATTTCGGGAATGTTAATATGTATTTAAAAGTTGGGCTTCATACAAAGCCTGCAGTAAATGAACATGCCACAATCCCACAGTCAACATTAAAACCTCAATGTACGTATTCGTACATATACTAAAATTCAGCATTTGCCTTCCTGTGGCGGTATTTTTATTCGGATCACGTGTGAACTAACACAAAATGGCGTAATCATAAATCACGCGCGCATACGTCATTCAAAGAGTATTACCCAAATTATGAAAGGCATTTTATATCCCTCGAGGAATCAGAACAAAGTTTCATATACCTCCTCCCGTTTTCTTACGCTCTGGTAGCGAAGTGACAAAATTATATATTGTTTTTAATTAAAAACTTTTATCTTCTTTCTGCGGGGGAGGAAAAATAAAATACATCAATCCTCAGCGTTATCGTAAAATGAATTATGTTGAAGTTTTCATACAAATATAATGGAAAATATTTAAATTTTCATGTTAACAAAAAATTATACGAACTCTTTTATTTTAATATTATTTGTTAGTTGAAGCAAAGTTTTAAAATTTCCACCAAAAACGAAAAATTAATTATTGATGCCAAAATAAACTATCCAAAACAACTTATCTACCTAATCAACAGCGTAATTCAAAACCATCTTTAAATCTTAAAAAATCGGATTTCAATTGAACGTCGTTATACAGAAAGCAGCCAGCCATAAAAAATGAAACTGAGATATTAGCATCTTTGTGAAAAGAATGAATAAACAAATTTACACAACAGTTGGAATGTTTTTGACTTTAACAAATGATAAACAAGGACTAAATTGTTCTTTTTTTTACATTACAAACAATAATTAAAGTTTGTATTTGACCAGATTTAATGATTTTTTAAATTCGTTAATATTTTCTAGTGCTGTGGGCGTTTTTTGCAAATTGTGAAATGCCATTTTTGTGGACACCATTTTCAGAAGGTGATTGAAACAATTTTTTGTATGAAAACGGTCTGGCTGTTTAAGCAAAACATATAATTGACCTTACTGCATCTGATAACATCAATATCTCATTTTTTCACAATTTTGGACTGGCTGTCTTCTGCATAACTACGTTAACATAACTACGTCACAAATCAATTATACACCTTGGCAAACTTAGCATTCTCAACAATGTTTTGAGTATATATCTAAAGACTTGCAGATTGGCTGGATTTTCTCCCTAGGTTGTTGTTCATATTTGAATTGGTTGCAACAGAGAGGGAAAACATTAACTGCCTGGTAAAATAAGAAGTATAGAAAATTAAAAAAATGTTTTCAGGCGTTGCCTAGTAGGTGAATTGGTTCAGCCGGATGAATCTCACCCGCATGATAAAGGTTTCACTTCACAAAAATCAACAGATGGAAGAGTCGCGGAAATGTGGATGTTCAAATTAAGGCAGAATGGTGAATGTTACAGTGTTTAAAGTAGTCACTTAAACCAGCAAACGACAGTTCATAAGCCCTGCAAATGCGTAGACTCCAAAATTCCCTTCTTAAAAATGTCATCCCTGTCTGTTGCATCAAATTTAAACTTGGCATTCTTCATTGAGTTAGTGAAGCATAATTAGAAATCTCTTAATTCTTTTTTTAAAGTTTTTCGCAAAAATGTCGGTAACTCCTTCAGTGGAGATTTCTAAGTTTACTTTTAACACTTTCATTTACGCTTTATTTTTACCTTAAATTTATACATATACTAATACAATGTCAGGTGAACCGTAATAGGGGTGAAAAGGTATTTTTTTTAAAAACGCACAGCAATAAAGTTTGACCAGGCATGTATGTTTATTTTCAAGACAACGTTGTCCTCATATTAAATACATTTATTTCATGAGTTTTCGCCATATGACGTTTTGAAAATTGATCATGCCAAATAGCGAAAGAAGAATCTTTACAAATCTTCAAAGAAATTCTAGTAATTTGAAAATTTATTTATTTCCTACTACCAGGAGCTCATAAAGTTTGAAAGCTCTTCTATTCCAAGAACAGTGGCAATAAAGCTCTCATTACATGGAAAACGCTCGGCATGAGTGTTGACATTCCGTTGTACGGAACCACTTATGTAATAATGGGTAATGTCCAAATGCAGCAGTAAATTACACAGACCACCGAGTTATAAAACCTGACAAATGTAATTAAAATGCAATACCAGTTTGTTTTACCGCAAGTACATATATTACGTGACTTTTCAAGCTTTACCAGGTTTTGTGTTACAGGGGGGGATCTGATTTCCAATTTCATTATTCTTCAGGGGTGGAAAAATGACCATCAAAGAAATATCTGGAAAACATTGAAATTCAATATGGTTGCTAATTCTTTTGTTCGTGTTTTCGTACAAATTTTACTGTATGATATAAATGACGCAATTTACTTTGTTTACTGAATACGTAGTAAACGGAAGTATTAAATGAAAACATTATTTGTTACTGTTACATCACAAATATAAACGCAAGAAAACTCAATAGAGAAAAACCCCTTAATGATTTTTTAAACTATTTAAATATTGTAGTAAATAATCCTTTTGTGTGCGGTGATGTAACATCGTGTTACCACTAAAAAGACAAAATATTCTCAAATTCAGACATTTAAAAAAAATAAAAAATTACTGTTTTATAATTATTTTTCCATCATTTGTGCTAATCAACATATAATTTACACATGTTATAGGAAAATAAATTAAAATTTATAAATACGCCGCTTATATTACGCGCGTGTGTCCCCCACCACTGTCATCAACCGACTGAAGACTGAATCTGTTCTAGATAACACCTTTCACAGAACAGCGTCTCTGTCCTCCTTGTTATGAGTTTTATCTTCGTGCTCTCTCTTACACAGATGTGTTGCTGAATTAGCGGGAATTTATTATTCGCGTAGCAGGGTTGTTTTTTGTTTTAACATCCAGCATAATTATACAAATTTTACTTTCCAAATCCGGTGTGAAAATGTTAATTGGAAGATTTAAAAAAATACGAGTTCATCATTTAAAAAAGTAAGAGAGATATATCAAGTCTTGTGTCCTATGTCGACTAGTGTGACATCACAGCCACACAAGAGTTAAAATAATTCTTTGAAGGAACCAAAAAGTCAAAATTAATTTATTAAGTAGACAAAAGCAGCTAACTGAAAATTGAACTGTGAAAAACAGTTTTTTTTTATTATAAAAATGCAGTTCCAACAAGAAATGTCAGTAGAAAACAATTTAGTGTATTTAAGATATTGTTGAAAGACAGACCAGTTAAGTTTCAAACTAATAATAAGTGACGTTAATCGTGAGAATTATATAAAAGTTCATTCTTAAGTGTCCATACATGTGTAAATTCATACAATGTGCATTGCATGTGCATGTGTAAATTTAGTCCATGCATTTGTTAGTTCATTTCCATCAAACATATATGTTATTCTTATCTATATATTATGTAGGTGCATATTATAATATGTATTTGTATGTTCGTTTTGAATCAACGTACGCGTATTGTCATACCTACCATGTTAAATTGTTGACATTACATCATATTCACTGCATTTTGTGGTTACCTACCGTTTTGTATGGGACTCGTTGCACATTATTCATTCAGTGTGTACCAATTAAATTTTAAAATAAAATGCTTTTTTTTAGAATAAGGTTTAAAAATTTCCCACACTTAGAAAAAAATAATTTATAACATTTCTTGACTTAAATATTTACAAAAAGGTTTCAAAAGTAGGTATAAATTATTATTTTTTAATTTTTTACAATCAAACTTCTAACCAAGCTTTTTTCTGTACACTTTTCAATATTATTACAAGTTTTAAATTCATTTTTTTTATACTTACGCACCCACACACACGCACCCTCTCCTTTATTCATTCACAACCCACATACACCCTCTCCCTCATTCATTCACAGATACACACATTCACATACACATGAATACAAACGTCACACACATACAATTACGTTAACTCTTTTGTTTAATATTATGTATTATTAGATTAACAGTGGGTTTTTTTTAATTTGCTCTAGTATTATTATTTTCTCTTTACTTATTTTTTTATGTAAAAGCTGTAAAAATCCCTAATAAAATAAAATAAAAAAATGAAATATTACTTCTCAGTAGAAGTCCACTGTTACTTTTTTACTTTAAAAATCGAAAATAGCTGTTAATCTAGATCAAAATCGCCAGCGTTTACTTTAATTCTTCCATCTGTTGATTTAAGTGAAGTTTTAGAGTTAAAACGCATTTAAGCGCTCTTAAAGAATTGAAGAAATATAAATGTTCAAATAAAAGTAAAATAATGAATGCTACACAGTGTGTAAAGTGGCCACTTAAACCTGCCAAATACAGGTTATAAGCCCTATAAATGCCCAAACTTCGATATTCCCTTCTCTTATGAGTTCTCCATCCTTGTTGTAATGTGTTATTCTATTTATTTCATTGTAAGAAATCTTTTTGAATGAGGAACTTAGGCCCTGCTGGAAATTGGAACCAAAAAAATATTTTTCGGGCCCGGTAAAAATCCATAGAGCTGATAACACGATATATAAAAAGGAAAACATTTTTTTTTCGGCTAAATTTAATAGTCTTATTGAAAAATATAAATAAAAACATTAAACTTCCCCATTGAATTTCTAAAAATCACTGCATTGTATCAGGAATGCATCGTATTACGGAGTTAATCTTCAATCTATATCAAATCGATGACGTCCAAGTTAACAGGAACACATTTCTCGATCGTGTCCACCGCAGCGCTCTATTATGGAAGATATAAGCCACACACGTCTTATTTGATAGCGGAACTATTTGATACACGAAGCAAGTTCATCCGCTACTTTCAAAACGTATATATTTTTTTAATTTACAAAGTACTTTCTTCTCATTTAAAAATAATCAATCTCTGAGATTAATTTATTTTTCCGCAAAAACATTTTTCACAAAAAGTTAATGGTTTGATCAATCGAATCCTTTTAAACAAACCGTAAAAGGGCAAACTCTGATTTAATCTCATGAAAAAGATTTTTGTAACAGGTTTTGACGCGAGGTAACTGTGGCGTACGCTGAACAGATTTGAAAGAAAAACATTTGAATAAACAGCAAAAAAATACAGTCGTATGCCAACATAAATTTCAATGTAAAAAATAAACACGTCCTGTCGTTTCGGAATCCCACCTTTATTTCTAATTTTCCTTTAGAATAAGCAGCAAAAATATTAACCCAAGGTTTATTTTTAATATTTATTTAAAAAATACAATTAAACGCTCAATTGCGCAATCAAATTTAATTTGTAAAAGATCATATAATATTTATTTTTATTTCCTTTGTAGGTACGATAAAATATTATTATCAAACTATTAAAATATTCATATCAACAATTTATTAGCAAAGTGGTGACGTTATCGAGTCTCTTCTTAAAAACCTAAAACTTTGTTCCAAAAACGGAAAATTTTATAATGTATGATGTCTATGTAAATACTAAAATTTGTTAACTACTATAGGGAACAAAAAAACAAAATGTTTTAAACAGACAACAAAGACAGCAAAATAAAATAATAAAATTAGTATATTATGATCTCCTTTATCTCCTTTAGCAACAAAAGAACTTTTCAAAAAAAACTAAATAATTGAATGTAACTGAACTCTTTCAGCTACAATCTTTTAAATTTATTCATAAATTAGCCACTGGTGTATTGTAGACGAAGAATATAAATTTGAAAAGAATCGTAGTAAACATGGACACAATACGAAAATATCAGAACAATTTAACTAAATAATTTTAACTAAATTTACATACTTATGTTTCACTGCTGCACTTGAATGTAATTTCTAATATATGTAAAAGCCCGTAGGGCGTGTAAATTAATAAATACATATCGTATTCAACTTTCTAAAATGAGACAAATACAGTTGAGACTAATAAACCAGGGACTGAAATTATACAATTAACTACCAGACAAAACTAAACAAAAGACGCAGACATCCTTGACAAAATATGTTAAAAACATTATCATTAACAGAAGAATGTGAATTTAAAAGTCGAAAAAAATATTTGGTTAAATATATGTAATTCGTAAGGGTTTATAAATAACATTTCAAATATAAAAAACTTAAAATGAATGAGATCGCTTAATTCAGTAGTCTGGAAAAGATAAATTAAATTTATATCTTTAATAAGCAAACGTATTTTTTTCATTCATAAGAACGGTAAGAGTATCGCTTATTATACCCGTAATACAAGGAAGGAGAAGCCGGGTTAGAATCCCATATAGATGGACTGACCAAATAAAGGGGGGCTGAGGACAGACTGGAGTGGAACAGACTAATCAGAAGTGCTCATGGTGACCACGATCTTCAACATTGAGGGACCGACTTGAAAGAAGAAGATAAGATATATAATAATATGTGGCTATAATTTTATGTAATAATTTAATATTCATGAAATTAAATTCAAATTATTCGAAACAGTATACACCCTATATTTTTTACCCAATGTTATAAAATATTAGTATAATACCACTTACTGTCCTTTTTGTGTTTACCAGTTTCAAGACGTACCCGTTTCTTTGTCAAGACATTCACTACACTAATATGTAAAAACTAAAATACACTTTCACCTTTACCATCACCATAGTTTACAAATAATTTACAAAAAAAATTATAAATTACACGCAGAGCTTAAAGGGATACAAACACCATAATGTCCGAACATGCGCTAAAATTAGGTTTATAATATTTAGGGATATGTTACAGAATGTGTAAGGGTGTGGATTGGGAAGGGGAGGGTCTTAAGGGTCGAAAGTTATTCGATTGTTTATTTTTAAATCAAAACGGGGGCTATATTAAAAAGATATTTGATTATTTATTAGGGGAATATTATTTTTCAAGGATTTTTTAAAAGGGAAAAATCTCCATGTTGTTTCATTTAAGTCTATTTTTAGTATTTAAATGTAAAATTTTAACTCCTTTATCCTTATTAAATTCTTAATTTGAATTTATGAGATGATTGGCAAGCTCTGAAAAATTATTATTTACAAATCTTATGTGTTTTTTGATGCGAATATTAAAGATACGTGTCGTTCTCCCAATATACCTTGATGGACAGATTTTGCATTGAATTGGTTCACCCCTGAGTTATCAATTTGATGTTAATGGACACTTTTTTATATTCACCATTCAACTTGCCTATTTTAACCTCACATCAAAACGATGTTAACATGAAAACATCTGTTTGTTGTGTTTTCATTTTAATCAATACAATTTTATTGTTTTTTTATAAATAATCCCTTCCATTTCTTCTCTTTCCCACCTGCTGACAGTCTTTAAATTTAAAATCTGCTGACAAGACAAGGTTTAGCGGGTTATTTCTTTAAAAATATATGTAAACGGATATTCGATAAAGAAAGTATTGTTCTTTATTTTAAAAATAAGTCTGATCTACTACACATCCTTTGAATCCATTTCCAAGAACGACACCATTGGTTTAGCTTCCAAATACCTAAGACCTAGCTTCGGAAATCGGAAAAAATATATAAGTCAAGTATATTATTTCCCTCGCAAATAAAATTTCACGTAAGTATGAATGACAAGACAAAAAATTAATTTGTGAAATACTTTTCAATATTCATAACTGAAAATTGACATTTCATGACTTGATCTTCTTATCTGTTGACATTAAAATACTTTTTTTTACGTATTTTTTTAAGTATTTTTTTTTAATGTATGTTTTTTTAATGTATTGTTTTTAATGGGTGTTGCTTATTTTTCGCCTTACTTGTTATGCACAGGACTTTTATTTGCTGCAATTGAAATCTTATTTCTAACACCTTTAACTATTACAGTTGGTATTCGACTTTAACACATAATTGGTTCTTGAAAATGTGAGCGAATTATGAATGTTCGATAGTCGAGGGATGTAAAAAAAATTAAAAATTAAATTTATTTTGAAATTGATTTATCAATAATACGTTGAAAATATGTTATAATCAATAAACATAAATAAATTAGGCGTGTTTAAGTGATTTCAGGTGATCTTTTTATATTTTTTTCCGTAAAAAAATAATAACCACAAAGTTAGAACTTCAAATATAAAATTCATGTCGTCAACATTTAGTCGATTACCACACTTTTTTTCTGTTCTTGGTTAACAAATTTATAACATGCTGTATTTTTCTTAATTACCTTAATTACTTGGGATGGATATTAACCATTTGGTTCATATTCTTCCATTTTAGTAAAAAAAATGTATAGGTAGATGAAAGCTTCATTCTTATTATTGATTATGAAATTCTTAATGATTTTATCAGCTCAATCTTCATCAATTTCATTGTGTATTTCATTTACCAGTTGTCGATCAATTAAGTATTCATTTGACAGAGGTATTGAGTGAGATTCAATCAACATCTTCGTTATTTACGTCCAAATTTAGTTCATTCATTAGGCAAACTATTTCATCTTTGATATTATTATTTCATATTGCTTATTACGTTCCATATATTATAGCTCTTCCGAAATTCTCTTAATGTAGACGCACCTTCCCTGTCACTTTCTTTGGTGGCCGATTAATTATTTTTCTTATATGATATCGTTCAAACATAGCTATCACTATTTAACCGTAGGCGCAACTGCATGAAAGGAAACATGTTTTGCAGTATCAATCAAAATCGTTAAATAATTATTTTTTTTAATATGTCCTGTTGCCGACGTAAAAGCACATACACCAACTTGGCGGCCCTTCCTGGGGCTTTAATGTAGCATAGGGGGCTTCAGTATGTGTAAGCGATGTACCACCTCCTCAATAAAGACTAGTATTTGTCACTTTCGGGGGTGGTCATCGCCATACTGAAGCCCACATATAGATTAGAATTCATGAAAATATTTGTATGCCCATAATGTGTTTTTATGTTGTTCTGTATGAGTGTTGATCGCCGCGCGGTCGGCGGGGAACTGCGGCCGGGTAGCGGGAGGGTGGGGACCTTATACGTGGCGCGAGAGAGACCGATAGAGCCGGCAAATGTGCTCGCTATCTCTCTCGCCGCGTGATTGGTCAACCTAGGACCACCCGCTATTGGCCTAGCCCGCCGCCGCACGGCAAAAAATGTTGTATATATAGCCCCGCCGGGGAAAAAATAAAGTCAGTCATCTCGTCACACTACTAAGGCTTTTTACTCTCCACTTCGTCTCCCTACCTCGCTTCAAACCGGACCTCATCGCCACCTGTATTCGAACACCGCTACCCCCCTGGACTTGGAACTCGGATACTCTTTGGACCCCGGATAATTTGGACCCTTGGATACTTCCCCGGAACACACCCCGCCGTTCCCACCGATGGAGAGATACCGGCCTTACAACCCGGTTGCCTGACTCAGGATTGCGGCCGCCAGCGCTACTCGCTAGCGACCCCGCAAGGGATCTCTAGGCGACGATACCTCCCCCGGAGCTTATCGTTCGTCGGCCGAGGCCCGCCTACGCCCGGCCACTCTGCGTTTGACACCAGCGCCTATAGAAATACAGTTCTTGTGACGGGCGCGATTGCTACGGACGAAGCAGTGATCCGCCGCGTCTGTTACAAGTTGGTCCTTCGAGAAGAACCGGATATTCATCGCAGAGCGCCTAGAGATGACTACGAGAACCCTTTCACTCCGCTCGGGTCGAGGAGGCACGGAACCGAGAGAAGACCCTGCTACAGATCAGGACTCAGCCGAGTCGGACACATCCGAAGATACAGTCCAGCGGCTGAGGACGCAGGTTCGAACGCTCCGTGCTTCACTACGCGATCAAGACCGACGCGTGCCCTTGGAGACGAAACCCGAGCCCGCGCCGCGTGCTACGGATATGGACGGCATCATGACGGTGCTGTCAAAAATGGCGATTCTACTAGAGGTTTCGCAAGGAAGAAGCCCGACTTCAGCCCCAGAGGACGTTAGCAGAGTCGGCGCCATGATAGCGCGCCAATCTACTGCCAAGGACCTACCCGCCTTCGCCGGAGAGCCGCAGGAATGGGCTACTTTCAAATCGCAGTACACTCAGTCGACGGAGATGTGCTGCCTTTCGGATCCAGAAAACCTCCTGCGTCTACAGCGTGCGTTAAAAGGACGGGCAAGAGAATCTGTGTCGTCATTACTAGTGGATCCAAGCCAAGTGAGTGTGATAATGAAGACGTTGGAGCTACACTACGGCCAGCCGGACATTGTAGCGTCTTCCTTGTTGGAAAAAGTGAGAAGGCTCCGCTGCATACAGAACGACGGATCTACGCAAGCATTGGTAGATCTGTCTAGCGCAGTTCGGAACGCGATAGCAACCTTAGAAGGCTTCGGTGGCGATTACATGTCTACGCCACAACTACTAAGTGAACTAGTGAGCAAGTTACCGCTGTGCATGAAGTCTCTCTGGTGGTACAGCAGAAGAGGAAACCGGGTGAGGCCCTCCGCGAAGGATTTCGCGCTCTTCTTGGAAGATTTAACGGAATCTTCGATGATAGGCGGCGGAATAGAGCCGCAAGTGTACAGCGGAAAACAACGCAAGAAGCCACAGAAGCGAGAACAAGTGCATACAGTGATTTCAACAGAGGGAAACGGGAAAAGTGTAGCGTCATGTGTTTTGTGCGGACGAGGACATTTACTACAAACATGCCAGGAATACATAGAGTGTAGTATTTCGGAAAGATGGGACATAGTGAAGCGAAAGAATTTGTGTTTTTCGTGTTTATCGAACACTCATCGGGCGATAAAGTGTAGAAATGTAAAAAAGTGCGGCCTCGATGGATGTCGCCGAACACATCACAAGACATTACACGACAGAAATGGTGCCGATATCAGTGAAGCTCGGTCTAGCGCCGATATACGAGCGCCAGATAATAGTGCCCGCCGCGACACGCCTGCAGCGGCGGGCGCCGGGGGAAACAGACCGACCGCGAACGAAACCCGCGCCGCGAGTTCAAGTGAAAGAAACTACGATTTCGGCCACAGTTCGCGGACGAATAATATAGTGACGAGCACCTACGCTCGGGAGGAACCGGTCCTCCTAAAAGTGATTCCCGTCATGTTAAGTGGTCCGCGAGGACGAGTGAACGCGTACGCGTTACTGGATGAGGGATCAACCGTGACATTGATTGACGCAAAAATAGCAAACGACATCGGCGCGCCGGGAGAGACTCGAGGATTAAAAATCCACGGTGCCGGCGGAATGTGCGTAACAGATAGTGCATCAAGAAAAGTCACAATTAAAGTGCGCGGAGTTACGGAAGATTTATTCACTCTCCGCGCAAACACAATACAGAAGCTGAGTCTGCCGCTACAGCCCGTGATTGAAGGGGAAGGCAGGATGCGACAAGTGTGCCCGCAGTTACTCATCGGCCAAGATAACGCCTCTCTCATAGTGACGAGAGAGGCACGGAGATGCGGGGAATACATCGCCTCAGTGACAGCCTTAGGAAAGGTGATACACGGTGGGCGGACACGCCAGACTAACGCCAGCATACTAATGGCGCTTAGTACAGAACAGAGACTAGAAAATCTAGTTAAACAGAATTACGCCGTCGACGCGTTAGGTATAAGTTCGACAGCCAAGATATCGCGTCAGGAGGCGCGAGCCACAGAAACCATGAGAGCCACGACACGTTTCCTACCGCAAGGACAGTACGAGACAGGGCTACTGTGGAAAGACAATCGAATGTGTTTACCGGATAATCGCCGTACAGCGCTGAATCGATTTTTAAGCATAGAGAAAAAGTTCAGTAAAAACAGTGAATTCGCCGCGGCTTACAAGTTAAATATTAAAGAATATCTAGACAAGGAGTATGCCCGGGAACTGACGCTGGCTGAAAGACAAGACACTGCGAGTGGGCTTTGGTTTTTGCCGCATTTCGCAGTGACGAACGTGAATAAACCGGATAAAATACGGATAGTATTTGACGCCGCCAGCCGCTGCAACGGGAAGTCATTGAACGACATGTTGGCCAACGGCCCGGACCTTCTCTCATCGCTTATGGGAAATATAATGCGATTTCGCGAGGGAAAGATCGCGCTGGCAGCAGATATAAGGGAGATGTTTCTCCAAATTAAAATAAGAAAAGAAGACCAGAGGGCGCAGCTGTTCCTCTGGCGCGATAGTCCCGAAGAAGAAATTCGGGAAATGATTATGACGTCGATGACGTTCGGCGCGGCGTGTTCACCGAGCAGCGCACAGTACGTGAGAAATCAAGTCGCAGAAGATCACGGGCAAGAGATGGCCGCCGCCAGGGATGCTGTGCGAAATAAATTCTACATGGACGGCTATATGGATGCCGTAGACAGTGCAACAGAGGCGATACAACTGCGCCACGATGTCAGCGAACTACTACGGCGGGGCGGATTCATCCTCGCGAATTGGGCGAGTAATGATCCCTCCGTAATGGAAGCGATTCCTTCAAGTCTGAGAGGGAAAAGCGCACGCGAAATAATTAGCGGAACCTCCGTGACAGAGAGGGTCCTCGGCATCAAATGGGACCCGGTGACAGACGAGTTTCAATTTAAATTTAAAGTGTCACGGGAGGTTCCAACAGAGAGGCCTACAAAACGGCAGATGTTAAGTGAAGTTATGAGCATTTTCGATCCGCTCGGTTTCGTAGGGTGTTTGACAATACGCCCGCGAATACTGCTACAAGATGTGTGGCGCTCCCACATAGAGTGGGACGAACAAGTGAATGAAGAACACGCAGAGAAATGGCGCACTTGGGTGGACATATTACGCAATACCGAGTGCGCTATACCGCGGCGCGTATCGAGCGCCAAGGGCCAGCCAGTAGAGCTGCACGTATTTTCCGATGCCTCGGAACAAGCGAGCTGCGCCGTAGCCTACATCGTGGAGGAGAACGCCGCCGGAAGGAATGCGACGTTCATGGCTAGCAAGTGCCGAGTTAGCCCGCTACGAGCGCTATCAATTCCACGCCTGGAATTACAAGCCGCGCTCATGGCCGCACGACTGGCGGCCACAATTAAGAAAGAATGCGGAAGTAATATACGCGATACCTACTACTGGACAGATTCTACTACGGTGCTGTGCTGGGTCCAGAGTGATTCGCGTATCTTCACGCCATTTGTAGCCCACCGCCTAGGGGAAATAGATGAGCTAACGAACGCTCAAGAGTGGCGGTGGGTACCAGGAAAGAAGAACCCCGCTGATCTCGGGACGCGGGACGGCGAGATACCAGACATCTCCCCGGCCGGCATGTGGTTCAGTGGGCCGAGTTTCATAAAGAAAAATAAAAGTGAATGGCCGCCGCTCAAGGTAATAACGGCGACCCCGGATACAAGCAGTGAAATAAAGTGTGCGAACAGTGCCATCGTGATGACAGCCCTCCCGGACGAAAGAAGATTTTCCTCCTGGCGGAGACTGATCAGAACTACAGCGTGGGTGTTGCGCTTCATAAACCGCTGCAGGAAAAAGAATACAGGAAGCGCGACACTCATCGCCCCGGAACTCAAGGCATCAGAGAGGGCGTGGATACTCATAAGCCAGACAGACAGTTACCACGCCGAGATAGCCGCAATTAGACGGGGGGAGTGCCTCCCGCGGAACAGCCGCCTGCTGGGTCTCACTCCCTACCTCGATAAAGATAGCGTCCTCAGGATGGGGACGCGAATTATACTTCCCCGGAACACACCCCGCCGTTCCCACCGACGGAGAGATACCGGCCTTACAACCCGGTTGCCTGACTCAGGATTGCGGCCGCCAGCGCTACTCGCTAGCGACCCCGCAAGGGATCTCTAGGCGACGATACCTCCCCCGGAGCTTATCGTTCGTCGGCCGAGGCCCGCCTACGCCCGGCCACTCTGCGTTTGACACCAGCGCCTATAGAAATACAGTTCTTGTGACGGGCGCGATTGCTACGGACGAAGCAGTGATCCGCCGCGTCTGTTACATGTGCCAAATAGCAAATTGTGCGAAAGTAGAATGTGCTTAAGTTGGGGGCCGGTTGTATTATGATATTTTTATGTTAAGGTTTGGTTATGTTTTATAATTGCGTTTTTTTTTTAAATAAAGGATAGTTCTTTGTTATGTTTATTCAATAGTAAGTCGGGACATAAAAAAATTAAAACTGTGCTCTATGATAAAATTGTGTATTTTTTGTATTAAATAAATGCATTCAATAAATTAAATATATAAATATTTATTTTTGACTATGTATGTGACAATTTGTAGAGAATATTCGATTCATTTATTTAAATATAACATATTCATTACAAAAAATAATTTAAAACGTACATATTATAAAAAATAAAAAAAATACATGAAAGAGATTCATGTCAAAGTAGTGGGAGAATCTTGCTCCGGAAAACCCCTTCGGATACATGGAACAGATCAATATCCAGAGCGATGTTGTTCAGCATAGCGGTAGCCCTTCCAACAGGCATAAACATCGGAAGGTTAGTCCTGTATATCGGAATATGAAACAATTTATGCTGACGCTGTCTTAGGTAATTATCAGGAACATACAAACCAATGCTCATCATAATCTCAGAATTATCGACAATACCGCGCAACAATCGATAAAAATGTGTAGTCAAATACACACTCCTTCTTATGAGATGAGTTATATGAGTTGAATTATAAATTTTATAATAGAAGCACTAACTTATTGGTTGTTTTATTTATATTTTATTAAAAGTGTACCTATTTAATGAGTGATGATCAATGATTATCTTTTTTTTTAACGTTCACTAGAAAACACATCAACCGCCATATCAATCATTTTAAAATTGTAAAGAACGCTCTGACCCAAACACAGCGTTGCCAACTTCCATCAAGCTAAAATCGGTAGATAAAGATAAATAAATCGGTAGATTTCTATAGATTCATTGTCCTATGGGCGGGATTTAGTAGATGAGGAAGGGAAAGGGTTATTAATATTTCTCAACTTTTTCCATCACAAAATTTCGTTAAACGTGCAAGTGGAACTTTTTTTGATCAAACCAATAGCGGCTCCCATGAACTAATGGCTAAGACGCTTGCCTGACACACGGAGGGTTCCAAATTTGACTTCCGGTGAGATCACAATGATTTAATTAAATGTTCACGTTTTCAAAAATTAAAAAATTCACGGCGCTTTTATCGTAATTTTTTGCTTAGTAATAAAATAAATAATATTTACTTATCGCTGACAAAGGTAACTAAATTTGATCAGAAAATAGTAACGGATGAAAAAAACGTTTATTTATTGTTAAAACTAGCGATCCGCTGACATTCCATTTGATAAAATAGAAAGGGTGAAATTATGAGAAAAAATGACACAACTTTAATTTACCGACTTTGGACTTAACTGGAAATTACCATTTACCAATACTAGCCACTTAACGTATATATTATTTACGAACGAAGGATAAATAGTTTCTATGAAAAAAACAGATGGCAGAAAAGTAACTTTCTGAACCAACAAATAAAAGAGAGTATTTGGTTTATTTATTTATAAGGAAATTGCCTATACTGAGGACGAATAAATAGGTAGTAAAAAATAATAATAAATAGGTAGAAAAAAGGAAAAAATTAAAAATCGGTAGAATTTCGATCAAATTCGGTAGATCGGTAGATTTCGCCATTTTAAGGTACCTACGTGAATTTGATGAATATTTCGATCTTATTCACGCTTAAAAGTACAAATTATGACGAACACTGTGATTTATGAAAGACCAAAGACACTCGTGTCAAAATATGACACGTGAAATTATTCAATTACATGTACTTATGGTCCTATATTTTAATTATTAAAATAATAAAATACTGCCAAAATCATTGCTTAAATACGGGACATTCTGTTAAACACAGGATGGTCGGTCACCTAGTCGGTACACAGATGTAATGATTTTTATCCATTCTAAATACCTAAAATGCATCCGAAAACCAATGTCAAATTATTTATTTATTTAGCACTTTGTGTACACATACATTTATATACATATATGGGTGGGCATATTGCTTTAGGGCAAATTCTTCATTCCTACCAAACCGTTTATTTTGAGAAAATTTTGTACAAAATTTTGTCAAAAATATTTTTTAAATCTACACTACACTATGATGATAGGAGGGGGGTGGGAAGTAAAGAAGAAGGAGAAAGTAAATTACGTTTTATAGTTTTAATTATAAGGAATCAAAACGCGATTCGATAATATGAAATAAAAAATCCAACAATAATTTCTCCATTATTTTCATACTTACGCACCCATAAAAACGCACCCTCTCCCTCTTTCATTCCCACACGCACATGTATCCTCTCCCTCATTCATTCACGCATACACACATTCACATACACATGAATACAAACGTCACACAAATACAATTACTAAACTTCTTTTCTTATATATTATGTGTCATTATATTTACAGTGGATTTTTTTAATTGGCTTTAGTATTGTTAAGATTTTTTTAATTATTTTGTTTATGTCATAGCTTTTTACAGCTATGACATAAACAAATAAAATGAAATAAATAAATTAATAAATAAATAATTAAGGCGTCTACCCTAATTCGCCGCAAATTATGACACTTAACTCGGGTTGGGTTAAATAACGTGCGTCGATCTTTAGTAATTCATGCCGATCCCAGGAGCGCAGAAGACTGGAGGAGGTGATTCGAAGTAGAGAGGAATACATCTGGGATAGTTTCCTAAATGTCTCCAATAATGGAGGAATATGTTAAGGATTAATGACTTCCATTGGTTTCCAATCTCAAACTTAGGAAGCGCCCATCTTGCTACGTTTGATTGGGAATATTCAATTACCCTAATTTTCAATGTAATTCTTACTAAGAGTTAACCTAATTTAACGTGTAATCAAAATGTTTGCTTATACGCTTATAACATAATCTTAATTTTGTAATCCTATTTCATCGAATTTATCGCCATTAATTTATCATATAAAGTAAATTTTATGACTTCAAATAAAACTTTTTGAAACACTTTCAAATTTGATGTTTTTAATTTATAAATAATTTATGTACTTTTAACTATGTTTATGTTATTGACCAAAGGTGAATTCCAAATTTACTTACGAAAAAGAATACATTTTTGTTTGTGAAATAAAACTAGAATCCTGGACGAATTATGTTTTTGACTCGATTATTGCTCTCAAGTCAAAATCCTGAAAAGGGAAATATATTGGAAAAACGTCTGCCTCAGATGAAGTGGTTGGCGCATTTGCCATGTTTGGGTTCTCGGGTCAGGTCCAAAGAAGGTTGGCATTAAATATTTGTTTTCAAATGTCGTTTTAAACTGAAGTATTTTATTGGGATGATGATTAAGTCGGAGCTGTGCGTCTTTCCGAGCATAACGCACACTTTCTTTTCTTTTGTCCTCCCCTTACGGGGGTGGTATTTGGATTCTCTGCCTCCGACCACCTTGGCAGTCCTTCTTTATTCAAGGCTGTTTTTCTATTGTAAATGTCCCTGTTTTTAATTATGTTTCTTGTGTTATAACTAACATAAGAAACATAATTAAACATAACTGATTGCTGTGATACTATAGTATTGAATCATTGTTTTTGTATATACGTATACATTTATTTATGTAAACTGTTTATATAAATACATATTTTTAATGAAAAAAACAGAGACGTTGTAGAGATTTTGAGGGGTAGGGACAACGTGTTAGCCTCTATTCATACATTCTCCTTCTCCTTCCTTAATGTTCACAGAGTTTTTATTTCTTAGGAATATTTATAATAACTTTTCTTAGTGCAGCTGACACAAAGTCCCACAAGACTTTATAACGGATGCGAGTGGATAGTGGGCTTAAGGATCTCTCCTCAAGGAATTAGTTTATAATTCATTTAATATAAAAATCTAGTGATAAGATTTAAAACTTAAGAATGAAGCAAACAATACATTTACAACTATTATTCCTTCTGTATATTATTTAAATATTTATTTTATTTCATTGGAAAGCCAACAGTCATTTATAAATTTATAAGATACAATTATATAAAAAATATATACCATAATGTCAAATAAGAGACTTTCACTTAATATTTTTAATTGTATATCGTCACCAGTCTGACAATGTCGGTCACGACAAAACCCGATCACCCGTAAAAAAAAATGATTGAAAAATGAAAAATGATCGTTTTATTTCGTTTAATGTTTTATTTATATATCGATTTACGTAGTGATAATTTGACATTAAAAGAAAAATGAATTAGGTATGTTGCTTTTATTTAAGAATCGAAATTAAATATTGTTAAAAGCATCATAAAAATATTTAAACTTATTTTTTCCTTCGAGCTTTCGTGTTGTAGGAAGATGTGATTTTCTCTTGATGGCGCTTAGAAACCTTAAATGGATATTGTGAACTGCGTGCTATCTCTGCCGGGCTATATTTTGGAGCGCAGAAACATAATTCTCTACTCTTTGAAATCTAAATTTCTCCACCAGGTACAGAAATTGAGTCATATCTTTTGAATCCAAATTGGTTTTGAAGAAGTCGTCAAATTTAAATATTATTTTCACCGTTCATTTGGTCGCCTCTTTACTCGCGTCTCTCTTAAAGCGAAATCCGCCTAAAGGGAAAGTTAATAGAGCCACTTGTTAAAAATGAAACGAACATTCTAAAGCGAGATTCTTTAGAATTCTGTGTTGACATAACCATTTTTGCTAACGATCAAAAGAACTAAGAGGGGTTCCCGAATGCGTCCCGATTTTTCTTATCCCTTTTCGCGTAACACAAAAACATTTTCCTTTCTTAGAACGCTTTTCCATTTCCGTCTCATCATCTCCGCCTCGGAGTATTTTTCTAATCAAATTTTTGCAGATCTCCGATATCTGTCAAGTTTTCTGAAGCTTAATTAAGATTTTAATCTATTCTGCCTGTCAACTCGACGGACAGCTTTCCTCAATTACGTTGTCTATCTTTCCTTTAGACATGATGTGTCTACTTAGCGTTTTTCAAATTAACGCCATCCTTTACTTTACAAACTTACGATTTGTAACTCTCGATTCGTGTTCATATTAGGGCCGCAGATGTGTGAGTGGATAGTTCAGCAACCACGATCCGACACATCTTGCCCGCGATATTATCACCCGAGTAAACTTTGAGAACCTCTAATCTGACACGCGGCCCGAGTTAGAGAACCACTGATCCAACACAGGCTATGTCAGGGTCGTCGGCGCGCCGCTCCCTTTGTCATGTTAATAGCGCAATTTCAATTTTGCTCTCTGTATGCCTACACGCATACCTCCTTCTGGCTTCGTTCCCCTGGTAGCCGCCGCGAACAACTACTAGTTCATATATGGTGGATAAACAGCGAGGGGCAATGCATACTACATCCATTATGCCAACAAAATACTAATTTTACCGCAATCAAATGCTAACGAGCACAAATCCCACATAATGTAAATAATTGTAAATGCCATTTTATTTTGCCTTTTGTTGACTAAAGTATGTTGAATGAATCGCTATTTGAAAAAATAAAATTTATGACGAACGATTTTAAAGTTTTTTTCCTTCAAACTCGTTTGATTCTATGCGAAGTAAATAAAAAACGGTATTTGGGCATAACCTGATAACTGCAAAATTTGGAATTTGCTCGTGAGGAGTGCATGTGTAATGCATTTTTAAAATGCCTTTACCATATAAAAAATCAAAATATGGTCCGCGTGGCCTCAAGTATTATAAGCAGTATTTGATTATAGCCTTATATTTGTATTCTATTTCAAAATCTCAAGAGATGTTTCAAAATTAACGTAGTATTATTTATTTGTTTAGAGAGTTGTTTAGTCCATTCAATAATGGCAAATACATTTCCTTGTAATACATAGAGGAACAATTGAATTTAAATATAATACAACTAAAGAAAATCAATCTAGGACAAAAAAAAATCCGTAGAAATAAATACGTGTATTTACATATACCTGCATAGGTATGTATTCAATTTAATTCAATTCAATTAATTTCATTAAATATAAAATATACATTACAAACATACATTTAATACGTACATATTATAAAAAATAAAAAAATACATGAAAGAGATTCATGTCAAAGTAGTAGGAGAATCTTGCTCCGGAAAACCCCTTCGGATACATAAGACAGATCAATATCCAGAGCGATGTTGTTCAGCATAGCGGTAGCCCTTCCAACAGGCATAAACATCGGAAGGTTAGTCCTGTATATCGGAATATGAAACAATTTATGCTGACGCTGTCTTAGGTAATTATCAGGAACATACAAACCAATGCTCATCATAATCTCAGAATTATCGACAATACCGCGCAACAATCGATAAAAATGTGTAGTCAAATACACACTCCTTCTTATGAGATGAGTTATATGAGTTGAATTATAAATTTTATAATAGAAGCACTAACTTATTGGTTGTTTTATTTATATTTTATTAAAAGTGTACCTATTTAATGAGTGATGATCAATACATGGAACAGATCAATATCCAGAGTGATGCATGTACTTGATTATCGTCATCATTAAACAGTTTGCACTAATTTTAGTATTTTTTAAAATATTTTGGTCTAAAAACTAAAATGATCACTAATTCTAGACATAAATGAAAAGTTGTTAAAACTTGATTAAAAAATCGTTTGAAAAATAGTTTATTTCTTTTGTTGTAAATTTATAAAATATCATATTTATTTTCAACTAAACATATCAAATTTCATAATTCAAGTGTCTAATTTATCATCAATAACTTTACTCTAACTAGTATTTATAATACTATCTTAGCCTAATAAATTAATTGCTTTGATAAAGCCCATTTCATGATCAAACGTAAAACTCCATATTTTCGGAACATACTGGACATTCAATATCTATTCACAAAACCGCCGATTAGATACGTTAACTAGATCCAATTTAAGGATACAAATAGATTCGCAGTACTTCAATACACATAATTATTATTTTATCATGTTCATGTAGAGATTAGCTGTTGTTGACTTAGTAGCATATTCTCTGTACTTATACTATTAAAACACAAACTAATTTATCCCTTTCGACGAATCCTCATTTGAATTGGTTATTACAAAACCCCATGAGTCAAGCACAACAAATTTTGCCGTAAACACAAAATGCTGAACACCAAAAAGTGGTAATTAATCGTTACGTTGATGAATGCAACAAGACATGTATAACAATAAAAATTACAGAGTTATGTATCTTTGTAATACGTGAATAAAAAAATTAAATCGAGTTTGCCGTATGAAAAATTTCATGTACATAAATATATCCGTGGCTTTGATCCATAAGGGCCAATATCGTAAATCGCATTAGCACAGGAGAGTAATTTTCAGTCATTTTGTGGCGCTACAATAAACTGTTGGACATATTTGATAACGAATATTGACTCTTAAAAGACTGTGGTAAATAATTATTTTCCGTGCGGTGATGTAACATCGTGTTACCACTAGTAAACGATGGAATATTTTCAAGTTCAGACATTAAAATGGTGTCATACTGTTTAATAATTTCGTTTTCATGATTTATGCGAATAATCATAAAATTTTGCCCTGTTATAGCAAAATAAATTAAAAATCACAAATATGTCGCTCATGTTACGCGCGTGCATTCCCCATTACTGTTATCAACCGACTGAAAACTGAATCTGTCTTTCTTGTTATGACTTATTTCTTCGTGCTCTCTCTTGTATAAGGTATCTGTATAGACGTGTTGCTAAATTAGCGGACATTCATTCATTCGCGTAGCAAGGATAAATATTTTTAGTATCAACATTTAGCGTAGTTATACATATTTTTCTTTTCAAATCGGGTGTAAAAATGTCCATTTTAAGATTACAAAAAACACGAATTCATAATTTAAAAAAATAAGAGATATAGATCAAGTCTTGTGTCCTATGTCGACTAGTGTTAAATCACAGCCACACAAGAGTTAATAAAATTATTACCTTTAAATATGTTTATATAAAATACTGAAATATATATGTTTTCAATTGACATTAATCGTCTACAAAATCTTGGTAAGAAAAAAATTAAACCCGTCATTTGGCCTTATTGATCCAAGTCACGGATATTATGTGGATTTTTATGAACGTGTTTAATAATAACAGGCCACAGACAAGATTATTATTATTATTCGTTATGGCCAGCCAGCCTTTGCTGATGCGCTTATATCTCTTGTACTGCCTTTTGTCTGCGTTCTTCTTCCTTTAAAAAAGTATCTAAACGGTTGTTAAACTGGTTGATCAAAATGGAATAGACAACTAGGCTTGAATGCCTTTTCAATTAAGGATATTATTGACTTGGCTTTCTTGGCAATATATGCGATTTGGGCTTCCCATTTTAAATCAACTGATATGATTATGTCCGGATCTTTTTGATGCTCTACGGGTTTGAGTTGGACACCACCCAAAATATAATGTATTAGATTGTTTTTGCCAATGTAAAGACCGGTATATTTTTCAGCGTTGAGCGAAACTAGCCAGTTTTGGTCCAATTCATTGATGTGGTCGAAATGCTAGAGTCGTTGTCCAAAGTAGAGAAGGAGGTTTGCAAACAGTTTGGTGTCATCTGCAAAGATACTTGATTGAGATTTTATGACTGTTTTGAGAACATTAATGTTCAGGATGGAAAAGATCGGGCCATCCATCCATTTTGGATATTTTTAAGTGACTTTTAAATTATTTCAATAAAATTAACAAATAACAACATAAATGGAGAACATTTTAGAGAAGGAAATATGGAAGTGTAGGTATTTACAGGGCTTATGATCTGTCATTAGCAGGTTTAAGTGGCCACTTGACACAAGGTGTAACATTCACCATTTTGCCTACTCATCAACAGATGGAAGAATCAAAGAAATATGGATGTTAAAACATAGGCAAAATGGTAAATGTTACACAGTGTGTAAAGTGGCCACTTAAATCAGCCAATGACAAGTCATAAGCCCTGTAAATGTCTAGACTTTCATAAATCCTTCTCAAAAAAGATTTTTTATTTTGTTAAATGCTGTTCGGGTCGCCTATTCTGCATTTCATCTCAGTGGCGGGGTCTCAATTCTCAGTGATGATACTGCCTAAGCAGTGGTGTAGTTCTGAATAAAAAAGTACCGGAGCGCACCGCCACCACCATAGTGAAGTGGGAGGGTGGCGGAGAGGGGGAACACATGTTTAGAATTTTGCCAGTTATCGACAACAAATACGTTTGTTGTTCTTTCTTTTTTTGTTGTCGTCTTTTCTTCGTTTTGTTGAAACGTAATATTTGTTCCTGACCAGAGCCGGAGTGCCGCTCCGCTCAGATAAAAAGTGCCGGAGCGCCGCTCTGGTCCGCTCCGGCCCGACTACACCACTGGCCTAAGTACCTGAACTGTTTCACTCTCTCAATATTGACACCCTTAAGTTGATGATTTAATCGGTCCATAAATGAATAATATTTTTGGACGCTCGCAGATTATTTTAACATGATTTTTTTCAAGTATGCATATATTTTCTGTTGAGTTTTATAAATTTTGCCAAAACGTTTACTTTGTAGCTTTTTCAACTAACAGATTCATTTAGTAAGAGATTGTACGACGGAACTTCAGTTATCAGTTGTAGTTCTCGAAGTATAATTTTCATTTGTTATTTGATATTTGAACCCTACTCCTGCATCCTGGGAAGCCTTAAAAGTATTTGAAAAGAAAACCAAATGATAATCATTATAAAGGCTGTAATATTTTACTTCGTGAGAAGACCTATAAACATTAATTAAAATAACAAATACAAGCGAATTTTGTATTAATTTCATTTCAAGAATTTATACGCTCGAAACGACTTTGTATGTTTTATTATAAATGAATAAAACAAATGTGTATTTGCATTTTGATTTTTTTATCTGTTACCAGACGGATAACGAATACAGTTTTGTGTTTGAAATACTCGTAGAACCAGAATTCTGGATGAGTGTTTTCGACTCGATGGCGATTGTTAAGTAAAATCCTGAATAAGGTAATTAAGTGCAGTTTGTTCATTGTTTTCATTTGTTTATTTTTCCATACATATATTATTAACATCGAAATATAATTACAAAACAAAATTTAGAAAAATACATCTTAAAATTAAGCTATAACATGAATTGGAAAAAATGCCCACAAAGACTACAGCGTCTGAGCGCGGGCCATTCCTTTTTTAATGATTAAATATTTTTTAGCCCACCTCGAGGTGTAAAGGTTGGCATGTTCACCAACCATGCTTCCATGTGTTTCCGGGTTTGATTCCAAGAATGGTCAACATGATATAAACTTAGTTATTTAGAAAGCAGAGGTCATAGATAAGTGAAACTGAGATAATAGCACCTTCGTGAAAAAAGTGAATAATCCAATCTACCCCACAGTTGCAATGTTTTTATCTTTGACAAATGATAAACTATGAATTCATTCGTTTTTTATTACAAACAAGAATAAAATCATACATTTAACCAGTTTTACCGATTTTTATTTGCTATGTGCACTTTTTTCAGAAGGTAATTATTAGTTTTTTGTCTAAAAGTGGCCTGGCTGTTTTTAGCAGAACAAAAAAAAAAGACTTTTCTGCACCCGGTAACCCAATTTCTAATTTTTGCAAAATTGTGGACTAACTGCTTTCTGCATAATTACGTTCATATATTTGTTTATAAGGTAAACTTACACTGCTTTATAACAGTGTCTCTGGACTAGCACCTGAAACGTAAACCTGATCACTGTATCTCCGTGTAACACACATAAACGAGATAATCTGCATGTAATTTTACAAATCAGTGCCCAATGCTTTATCAAGTGCGGATTAGGATGTGATGATGGTGATTATTTATTTAACTGTTTACTATTGCGTGGCTGTGACGTCACATGTCAACCTCGTGGTGTTATGGTCAGCGCGTATGCTTACCTTGCAAGAGGTCTCGGGTTCGATTCCCGACATGGTTGATAAGAAATATTTATTTGAAAGGGTGTTTTCACCCCAGAATATTTCATATTCCCTGGATTGGTACCTGAAGCGTAAGATTGATCATCTTACCTTAATGTAACAACAATTGGTATACCAATTCAGTACCCTTTGAACTATTAGATGAGGAAAGGGAATGAAGATGATAAAACTAAAAAACTGTAAAAATAGCGGATTGTCCCTTATGCATTACGACTAACGAATAGGGAAATAACCTCAGAGTAATAATGCGTGAACCTATAGAGAAGCCCTATTACTATGTTTCATAGAACGCAAGCCATGTTGGTTTGTTGATTAGCAACAAATTGGTGGCCATTTTGTTTAGCTTGACAACATAGGCATAACAATTCGATCGGATGCTTTTGTAGCTGTGCTTGGCTTTGTTTGTAAATAACTTAGATACTTACATTACAATAAATAAAAATCGACTATGGTGAATCGCAGTATGATGATTTCGAATATTTTCCCATGATTTACATTGATTTTTGGCATTTATTGTCCCGACACGTGTGTTATGTTGCTTAAAAACTTCCCTTATATCAACGTATTTACTTCAGATACTATTTTTTCTCAATTTAGGAGATAAATCTGTGAAGTAAAGTATGTTTACTGTTGATAATGACAGTTTCGAGTAAAAAATGTTTGTTTTTATACTTATTAATGGCACAAAAAATATTTTTCAATTTATAATTTAGGATTCCCGCAAAAACTGTCATTGCATTGGCCACGCCCCTATAACGTCACGATTCATGTTCATTTTTAACTTTGCTCCAAACCATTAAAAAAAATATAGAATATCGTCATAAATCTTGACGTCTCAACTATCAATGGCAAACATGTTGCATTTTTCTAGTGACATATTTTTTTACGTTTTCTTTTTTAAAATTATATGTGAAAACATTGCTCCACAATATCCATATTGGTTTTGAAAATGCAATCAATTATTCTTAATTCATTTTATATATTTTTATTGGTATTTGTAGAATCTGATATTTCCCTCATTATTTCATTATTTTGCCACACGGAGTCGATTTTTTTATATTTGATAATATTTTATTTTATTACGCATTTTGAAATAATTTTACTTTAAATTTTATTTTTTTTACTAGGGACATCAACAGTAATATTTGAAAAAAATATATAACAAATAAAATAATACAGAGAACAAAACCAATGACAGATATCCACAGAAATACATGAAATACTCGTACAATAAATACTTGTGTGTTTATGTTACTGTAAGAGTGTGAGAGGGTGGGTGAGTGTGTGTTATAATGGAATGATGGTGAACATGTGTGTTAATATTATTGCACAAGTGTCGAAAATATAAAAATATATAAAATATTAAGAATAAGAGATAAAATAGGTGTTTTTATAGAAACTAAGTATAAGTCAAAAAAATATATTTTAAAATGCGCGTTTTAAATGTTAATTTGTGACAATCAAACGGATCAATGGGGAGAAATATCAAATTATATTTACAAGCTAAACGTATAAGTGGAGAGTTCTGGATATAGTTTGTACGAACTGCTGGCACATAAAATAGAGAGCTCGACGCGTGACGGGTGCGGTAGCCAGGGACATTTAATGAAAACTCCTACATAAGAGCCGGACTATCAAGGCGTTCACTAAGTATGTCATGTAGGACCCCATGTCTAATAGTAGACGGCGATCTTCTTAACTAAGCAAGTGGTGCTTTTTGCAGGAAGACATTTAAGACATTAATCGGCCGAACACGTCCTGTGGCACTGTGAGCTATTGGATGATGCCAGAGATGAGATGCCGAATGGTCTGACAGGGGTCATGCGACCAGCGTGGAATGTGGATTTGATGGCCAACAGTACGAATTTTGCGCTTTTCCGTCAGTTTGTCCGGACTTGGGTATTGCGTTGGGAGCTCTTCAGGTGCACGCACGCCTAGGTGGGTAAAATATGGTGGAACAGGCAACTGTTCCAGTGGGATGCTCATTCAGTTGGGACTGTGCTTCCTTCCGAGCGGAACGCACACGGTCTTTTGTTTGGTCCTCCTCTTACGGGGGTGGTATTCGGATCCTCTGTCTCTGACCACCCAAGGAGTCCTTGTTTATTCAAAACCGTTCTCTCATTGCCAGTATCCGTGTTTTTACTTATGTTTGTTGTGTAAGTTATGTTTTTTGTGCTACTATAGTTTTAAGAAATTGTTTTTGTATATTTAATTGTATTTGTTACTAATATGTAAAAGGCACTAAGTGCCGTTTATTTCAATAAAATAAAAATAAAATAAAATATTTGAATACGTTTATTTATGTTAATTGTTTTTGTAAATCCATATTTCATGAATAAAAAAAACAGAGGCATTGAGGAGATCCTACGGAGTAGGGACGACATAATCTGCATAGAGTTTGTATTCCTTAGGAATATTTATAATAACTTACCTCTTTGTGCAGCTGACAGAGAATCTCCCAGGACTCTATAAAAGCTGCGGGTGGATGGTGGGCTTAAGGATCTCCCCTCAATGAAGACATATAATAGAGATCGGTATTCCTGCGTCTCCAGTTAAGATGTCTAAGAAATGTCCATTGAGCTTTCTGTATATCCTGTTGGGTAATAATTCTTGTTCTGTGTTAATTACACGTGCGACATGGATAAGTATTGCCAGTATCACAATATCCTCGCTCGGGGTCAACTTATTGGGTAATTTAAGTCGGGGATATAGTGAGAATACGCCGTTACAAGGACAATGTAGGCCGGGGGAGGTACGAGGTACGGGGTACAAGGATCCCCTCAAAGGACACAAAGATAACAATAACGAGGACACCAATAGCGACACTTTTATTATATTCATAAAACGGACCTTTCGCACTGACAATAATAATTTCTCGTTGGCTGGGTGGGCGCCATAACCGAAAAAAAAAGGTCCTGGTTATGCGGCTCGTCCTTGAAATGTATAAATTCATCACCTTAAACTATCAAACTTTATTTTTTGAAAAAATCAAGCACAAGGGGTGAAACTACCTAAAACAATTACAATTATTTCATTGAAAATCTTATAAACCATATTAATATGCAACTCATTGATGATGATAAGTGATCATTAACTAACAACTATAATATTATGAATGTATATTATAATATTATGAAAATATTTTAACTGCATTTTATTTTATCAGCATTACTTTTTTTTAAATAATTACTACCGAAATTTGAGTACCGGCAACGGAGTAAGACATTGAGACTGATATCCGACTATCCGGCTTAGGGGCTTGCCGAATATGGATAAGTATTGCCAGTATCTTAATTTCTCGTTGGCTGGGTGGGCG